>NC_091981.1:288233363-288332042 GCF_044704955.1 Pristiophorus japonicus | reverse complement strand
CCCTCCCTCCCTCTCCTCATCCCTCCTCATCCTCACCATCCTCATCCTCCTCATCCTCCTCCTCACCCCCTTACACCTCACTCCCTCACCCCTTCACCCTCCTCACCCTCCTCACCCTCCTCACCCTCCTCATCCTCACCCTCCTCACCCTCCTTACCCTCCTCACCCTCCTAATCCTCTCTATCCTCTCTTTCGTCACTGTCCTCCTCATTCTCCTCATCCTCCTCATCCTCCTCACCCTCACTATCCTCATCCTCCTCACCCTCCTCATCCTCCTCCTCACCCCCTCATCCGCCCTCATCCTCCTCAGCCTCCTCATCCTCCTCACCCTCCTCATCCTCACCCACCTCACCCTCCTTATCCTCTTCATCCTCCTCATCTTCCTCATCTTCCTCATCCTCCTCATTCTCACTATCCTCACCCTCCTCCTCCTCCTCACTCTCCTCACTCTCCTCACCCTCCTCATCCTCCTCCTCCCCCTCACCCTCCTCGCCCTCCTCATCCTCTCTTTCCTCACCTTCCTCATCCTAACTATCCTCATCCTATCTATCCTCATCTTCCTCATCTTCCTCACCCTCCTCATCCTCCCTATCCTTCCTATCCTCCCCTCCTCATCCTCCTCCTCACTCTCCTCACTCCCCTCATCCTCCTCACCCTGCTCACCCTGCTCACCCTGCTCATCCTCCTCATCATCCTCATCCTCATGCTCCTCACCCTCTTCATCCTCCTCATCTTTCTCATCCTCCTCATCCACCTCATTCTCACTATCCTCATCCTCCTCACTCTCCTCATCCCCTCACCCCCTCACACCCCTCACCCCCTCACACCCCTCACCCCCTCACACCCCTCACTCCCTCACATCCCTCACCCCCTCACATCCCTCACCCCCTCACATCCCTCACCCCCTCACATCCCTCACCCCCTCACATCCCTCACCCCCTCACATCCCTCACCCTCAACCTCCCTATCCTCCCTATCCTCCCTATCCTCTCTATCCTCACTATCCTCACTATCCTCATCCTCCTCACCCTTCTCATCCTCCTCATCCTCACCCCCTCACCCCTTCATCCCCCTCGCCCTCCTCATCCTCCCTATCCTCCCTATCCTCCCTATCCTCCCTATCCTCCCTATCCTCACCTTCCTCACCTTCCTCATCCTCACTATCCTCATCTTTATCATCTTCCTCACCCTCCTCACCCTCATCCTCCTCACCCTCCTCATCCTCCTCCTCACTCTCCTCACCCCCACACCCTCTCACCCTCATCCTCCCTACCCTCACTATCCTCTCGATCCTCTCGATCCTCACCCTCCTCACCCTCCTCACCCTCCTCACCCTCCTCATCCTCCTCATCCTCCTCATCCTCATCCTCCTCACCCTGCTCATCCTCCTCCTCACTCTCCTCACCCCCTCGCACCTCACCCTCCTCATCCCCCTCACCCCCTCATCCCCCTCACCCTTCTCATGCTCCTCACCCTCCTCATCCTCCCTATCCTCTCTATCATCACTTTCCTCACCCTGCTCACCTTCCTCGTCCTCACTATCCTCATCTTCCTCACCCTCCTCATCCTTCCTATCCTCCCTTCCTCATCCTCCTCATCCTCACTATCATCCTCCTCCTCACTATCCTCATCCCCCTCATCCTCCTCACCCTCTCTATCCTCTCTATCCTCATCCTCCAAATCCTCCAAATCCTCCTCACCCTCCTCACCCCCATCCTCCCCATCCTCCCCATCCTCCCCATCCTCCCCATTCTCCCCATCCTCCCTATCTTCCCTATCTTCCCTATCCTCCCTATCCTCCCGATCCTCTCGATCCTCACTATCCACATTATCCTCACTATCCTCACTATCCTCACCAGTCCTCATCCCCCTCACCCTCCTCATCCTCCCTATCCTCTCTATCCTCACCTTCCTCGTCCTCACTTTCCTCATCTTCCTCATCTTCCTCCCCCTCCTCATCCTTCCTATCCTTCCTATCCTTCCTATCCTCCCTTCCTTGTCCTCCTCATCCTCACTATCATCCTCCTCCTCACCCTCCTCACCCTCCTCACCCTCCTCACCCTCCTCACCCTCCTCACCCTCCTCATCCTCCTCATCCTCACTATCCTCCTCATCCTCACCTTCCTCATCCTCCTCCTCACTCTCCTCCCCCCTCCCCCCTTCACCTACTTCACACCCCTCACCCCTATCCTCACTATCCTCTCGATCCTCTCTATCCTCATCCTCCTCATCCTCCTCATCCTCCCTATCCTCCCTATCCTCTCTATCCTAACCTTCCTCACCTTCCTCTTCATCACTATCCTCATCTTCCTCGTCTGCCTCACCCTCCTCCTCACTCTCCTCATCCCCCTCATCCCCCCATCCCTCTCATCACCCTCATCCCTCCTGATCCTCCTCACCCTTCTCCTCACCCCCTCATCCCTCTCATCTCCCCTCATCTCCCCTCATCTCCCCTCATCCTCCTCACCCTCCTCACCCTCCTCACCCTCCCTATCCTCTCTATCCTCACTATTCTCATGCTCACCCCCCTCACCCCCTCACCCCAACCATCCTCACCATCCTCATCCTCCTCACCCTCCTCACCCTCTTCACCCTCACTATCCTCACTATCGTCATCCTCCTCACCCTCCTCACCCTCCTCATCCTCCATATCCTCCCTATCCTCACCTTCCTCACCCTCACTATCCTCATCCTCCTTCTCATTCTCCTTCTCATTCTCCTTCTCATCCTCCTTCTCACCCTCCTCATCACCCTCCTCATCACCCTCCTCATCACCCTCATCCTCACCCTCATCCTCACCCTCATCCTCATCCTCACCCTCTTCTCCTGCTCCAGCCATCAGTTGTTTTTTCTATCATTGTCTCTATCTGGCTCCACAGCTTTCTGTCGTTTGTCCCGCGTGGATACTGACCCTGCCAGCACTGTCGGTGGCCCACTCCAGGCTGGCACCTGACATGAGCAAAGCACGCAACCTGAGAATTTATGACTGGATGGTTTTAAGGAGGGATGTTTACTCTCAGCACAAGATCCCATTGTTTACCTGGGGTTGTTGTGGAGACCGCCTCAAGAGTGGTTGGCACCAACACTACAGATCCACCCTGGACAGGAAGTTGGACTCTGATCTTCGACGAGGAACACTCCAGGTTAGTTTGTTCACTATGACTGAGATGAAGTGCCATCATTTCAGGGCAAGGAATCCCAATGCGACACATTGACCATTCCTTGCTCCAAGGGCCTTCCAAAGATAGGAAAGGAAGGCAGCTGGAATATAATCTTGGTCAAACCTCTTGATTTTTAGCCCAGTTGATGAGCCTGGAACAGTGATCTCTTTCTCTCCGTCAGGCAGGTAACAAGGGGTTATCTTGCCCCACGGAGATATGTGGTACATAACTCATCAGTAGAGATAAGGGGACTAATTTCCCAGGGACGTTCCTGTCAGCTTAGGCAAGCGCTACTCGCCTCTCACAAACCTTCACTTGGAGGTTATGCAACTGTAACAGAATCGCGCTATATTTATTGAAACCGCCTATTTCCACCTCCGTAACATCGCCCGTCTTCGGCCCTGCCACAGCTCATCTGCTGCGGAAGCCCTCAACCATGCCTTTGTTACCTCTAGACTTGACTATTCCAACGCACTCCTAGCTGGCCTCCCACATTCTACCCTACGTAAACTAGAGGTGATCCAAAACTCGGCTGCCCATGTCCTAACTCACACCAAGTCCCTCTCACCCATCACCCCTGTGCTCGCTGACCGACATTAGCTCCCGGTCTGGCAACGCCTCATTTTCAAAATTCTCATCCTTGTTTTCAAATCCCTCTATGCCCTCGTCCCTCCCTATCTCTGTAATCCTCTCCAGCCCCACAACCCCCCGAGATGTCTGTGCTCCTCTAATTTTGCCCCCCTGTAACCACAAGCATACTTTACCACCAGGGATGCACTTGCAGGAGACACTGCATACCTGTTCCACACAGGTATATAAAGGCAGTTCTCAGGCACGTGCGGCACTCGAGAGCTGTGAAATAAAGGTGCAGATCCAGAGTGACCTTGACTTCAGCATGTGCCTTGTGTACGTCTGTACTGCAGGGACAGGACTTTACAGTGGCGACGATTAACGGGATCACAGAATCCACAGAATGGCTACCAACGGCTCAGATGAGAAATACAATGCTGGAGACAATTGGGATGACTTTATAGAAAGGCTCCAGCAAAGCTTTGTAACCAAAGACTGGTTAGGCAATGATAAGGCAGACAAGCGAAGAGCCCATCTCTTGACCAGCTATAGCACGAAAACATACGCCTTAATGAAGGACCTACTGGCACCCGAGAAACCAGCAAGCAAGTCGTTTGAAGAATTGAGCACACTGATGAGAGACCACCTGAAGCCAGTGAGCAGCCTACACATGGCCAGTCACAGGTTCTACAACTACAGACGTTGTGTGGGCCAGAGGATACCCGACTTTGGAGGCTGGCTAGTTTATGTGAGTTCTCCGATGAACTAAGGAGAGAAGTACTGAGAGACTTTTTTATTGAAGGAATAGGCCACGCAGGCATATTCCGAAAGCTTATAGAGACCAAGAACTTGACCCTAGAGGCAGCAGCACTGGTCGCACAGACATTCTTGGCAGGAGAAGAGGAAACGAGGTTGATCTACACTGCGGGTACGACAACTAACGAAACATCGGAACAAGGGGTTCACAGCGTGAAACAAGCCGCTACCCCCACACACAGACAAAGGCAGGAGAGCAGGCCCTCAACAGCAGGCAGTGGTGCCAGAAGCCATCAAGGGCCACATGAATGGCCGTTCACACCTCATCAACCCACAATTCGAGCAATCAACTACAAACTGAGAGAAGCTCAAGAGAGATCAGCCAGACGCAGCTCATCCTTTGGAAGCAATGGAAGCGATCTGTGCTGGAGATGTGGAGGAAGGCACTCAACAAGGGAGTGTCGATTTCAGCATGCCGTTTGCAGAAACTGCGACTATACAGGGCATCTGGCTCGCATGTGCAGAAAAACAGCAGCTTGACTGGTATACGAATCGGAAGGGTCGGAAAGCGGACCAGAAGACGGTAGGGACAGTGCCCGGGATGCCGGGGTACAGCGGGTCAACACGATCAATGTCCACTGTTCTTACAACAAGACGCCTCCAATAATGATGAGGGTCCTACTCAACGGGATACCCGTCAACATGGAACTGGACACGGGAGCTAGTCAATCTCTCATGAGCGTCCAACAATTTGAGCAGCTGTGGCCGCACAAAAGCAACAGACCAAAACTCACAAGGATCGACACTAAACTAAGGACCTATACCAAAGAAATCATCCCAGTCCTTGGCAGCGCCATGCTCTCAGTCACACACAAAGGGACGGTGAACTGACTTCCCCTGTGGATTGTCCCCGGAGATCTCCCAGCATTGTTGGGGAGAAGCTGGCTGGCAAAACTAAATTGGAAATGGGATGATGTTTACGCCATGTTGTCAGAGGAACGGACCTCCTGCTCAACAGTTCTAAGTCGTTTTGAACATCTCTTTCAGCCAGGTGTGGGCACCTTCAAAGGGGCTAAAGTTAAAATCTACATCACACAGGATGCCAGACCGGTTCATCACAAGGCTAGAGCTGTGCCTAATGTGATGAGGGAAAAGATTGAACACGAACTGGAACGGCTTCTGCGGGAAGGCATTATCTCACCCGTGGAATTTAGCGACTGGGCAAGTCCCATCGTCCCCGTCCTGAAGCCTGATGGATCCGTACGAATCTGTGGGGATTACAAGTCTACCATAAACAGAGTCTCCCTTCAGGACCAATACCCGCTGCCCAGAGTGGAGGACCTATTTGCCACATTGGCTGGTGGAAAACTTTTCTCGAAACTCGATCACATATCTGCGTATATGACGCAAGAACTGACCGAAGAGTCTAAGCTACTCACCACCATCAATACACATCGAGGCCTTTTTATGTACAATCGATGCCCATTCGGCATCAGGTCGGCAGCTGCTATATTCCAACGCAACATGGAGAGTCTGCTCAAGTCCATCCCGGGGACGGTTGTGTTTCAAGATGACCTGCTCATCACGGGCAGGGACTCCGACTCCCATCTCCGCAATTTGGAGGAAGTACTAAGTCGATAGGAACGGGTAGGCCTAAGAGTTAAGAAATCCAAGTGTCTGTTTCTCGTGCCCGAGGTTGAATTTTTGGGCAGAAGGATTGCCGGTGATGGAATCTGCCCAACAGAATCCAAAACCGAAGCAATTCGCCTGGCACCCATGCCACGGAATGTTTCGGAACTGCGCGCCTTTCTCGGGCTACTCAATTACTTTGGTAACTTTATGCAGAACTTGAGCACACTGCTGGAGCCTCACCACGTGCTACTCAGAAAGGGGTGCGATTAGTTTTGGGGGGACGCCCAAGAACGCGCCTTCAATAAGGCACGCAACCTTCTATGTTCCAACAGTGTTTTAGCCTTTTTTGACCCAGGTAAAAAGCTAGTTCTCACATGTGATGCGTCAGCGTACGGGCTTGGGTGCATTTTACAACATGTCAATTATGTGGGTTAATTACAGCCCATTGCTTATGCCTCCAGGTCACTTTCGCAGGCGGAGCGCGGGTACAGTATGGTTGAGAAGGAGGCGCTCGCGTGTGTGAACGGTGTCAAAAAGATGCACCAATACCTTTTCGGGGCCAAGTTCACATTAGAAACTGACCACAAACCCCTCACGTCCCTCCTATCCGAGAGCAAGGCAATAAACGCCAACGCCTCGGCGCGCATTCAGCGGTGGGCACTCATGCTGGCGTCTTACGACTACACAATAAGGCACAGACAACTGTGCCGACGCGCTTAGCAGGCTACCCCTGGCGACCACGGAAGGGTCCGACGAACAGGACTGTGAGATGGTCATGGCAATCAATGCCTTTGAATCCACAGGTTCGCCCATGACGGCTCGCCAAATCAGAGCCTGGACGACCAGCGACCTCACGTTATCCTTAGTCAAAAGATATGTTTCAACTGGTGACTGGGCAGAGGCTCGCGATGCCTGCCCCGAGGAGATCAAACCTTTCCAGGCGCACACATGAACTATCACTACAGGCAGACTGCCTGATGTGGGGCAGCCGAGTAGTTATGCCCTTGTAAGGCAGAGAGGCGTTTGTCCGGGAGCTCCAATGCGAGCACCCTGGGATCGTCCTTATGAAGGCCATAGCCAGATCCCACGTCTGGTGGCCTGGCATTGACGCGGACTTGGAGCTCTGCGTCCGTCGGTGTGCCAAACTCAGTAATGCCCCCAGGGAGTACCACCTAAGCCCCTGGCCCTGGTTCACCAAACCGTGGTCGCGGGTGCATGTAGACTATGCGGGCCCATTCATGGGCAAAATGTTCTTCGTAGTCGTCGATGCATTTTCAAAGTGGATCAAGTGCACCACTTTAAACTCGAGCACCACCTCCACCACTGTGGAGAGCCTTAGAACCATGTTTGCAACACACGGAATTCCTGACATATTGGCCAGTGATAATGGTCCGTGCTTCACCAGCGCAGAATTTCAAGATTTTATAGTTGACCACGGCATAAATCACGTTAAGACGGCACCGTTCAAGCCGGCCTCCAATGGCCAGGCGGAGCGAGCAGTGCAGATCATTAAGCAAAGCATGCTCAGAATCCAAGGTCCCACGCTGCAGAGCCGCCTGTCGCGACTGCTGCTGGCATACAGATCTCGTCCGCATTTGTTGACTGGGGTTCCCCCCGCGCAACTATTGATGAAACAGACCTTAAAGACTAGGCTCTCGTTAATCCTCCCAGACATGCATGAAATTGTTGAGACAAAGCGCTGGAAGCTAACCGAGTATCATGACCGAAATTCGAGGGGGAGGTGGAATGAGATAGGGGACAAAGTGTTTGTGCTAAACTATGGCAGGGGTCCCAAATGGCTTGCAGGGACAGTAACAGGCAAGGAAGGGAACAGGCTACTGGTTGTACAAATGGACAATGGAGGCATGTAGACCAAATCAAAAGTAGATTCACCAACAACACTGCAGAACCAGAGGCAGACTACAATGTGGAACTCACACCACACCTGATGGACAGACAGAGGGAACAACCTGAGGAAAGGGCAGTCTCAACAGACAGCCCAGGCAAGATACCAGCAATCACACCAAAAGAAAAACAGGCACCAAGGCAAACAACTGAACCACAACTAAGACGCTCCACGCGAGAGCGTAGACCACCTGAGAGACTGAATCTATAAAGACAATAAGACCTTAGGGGAGGGTGATGCCATGTATCTCACACTACTGTATATAACTGTATCTTACCATGCTATACATGACTGTAACTAGATATGACCTGTAACCACAAGCACACTTTACCACCAGGGGTGAACTTGCAGGAGACACTGGATACCTGTTCCACACAGGTATATAAAGGCAGGTCTCAGGCAAGTGTGGCACTCGAGAGCTGTGAAATAAAGGTGCAGGTCCAGAGTGACCTTGACTTCAGCATGTGCCTTGTGTAAGTCTGTACTGCAGGGTCAGGACTTTACACCTACAAATTGTTGTTGTTGGGACCAAAGCAGACAAGGTCTAAAATTGGCTATCTGTGCCTTTTAAAAGTTTACAAATTGGAACTGTATGACAGTTGCTGAGTGTAATGGTAAACATTCCCCAATGTCTGGATCTTTTCACCACAAGAACAAAATCCACACACAAGCTAGTTCCCCAACTTTGGGTGAGCTCTCATTCTTTTCTACCTGCCTCCTGAAGGCATTGATTACTTGCTGGGCTACAGTTACGTAGGTAATGCAGTGCTGAGGGACTGAGATGAGATGTTAAACCGAGGCCCCGTCTGTCCTCACAGGCGGATGTAAAAGATCCCATTGCAGTATTTGAAGAAGAGCAGAGCAGTCCCCCGCACCCCCACCCCTTTGTCCATCCAATATTTATCCCACAACCCACGCCACTAAAAACCAGGCTATATGTTTGTTATTTCATCGCTGTGCATAAATTGACTGTCATTGTTGCTGCATTACAAGTGGCTACAATTCACAAGTACTTCACTGGCTGGGAAGCACTTTGGGATGCCCTGAGGTCGTGTAAATGCAAGTCTTTCTATTTGGTCATTCATTCATTTGCTGTTTACGGGATCTCACTGTGCTCAAATTGGCTGCTGCATTTGTCCACAAACAGACCGCACTTAAAAAGAAACTGAAAGAATTGGATCATACACTTGAAAAGGAACATTTTGCAGGGCTATGGGAAAAGAGGGACTAACTGACTAACTCTTTCGAAGAGCCGTCACAGGCACAATGGGCAGAACGGCCTCGTTCTGTGCTGTGATATTCTATGACTATGATTCTACTCTACCGGCTGATAAGTGCAAGTTATTTCCTTTATCCATGACCTTATCCTAAGTTTAAATCCTTAAGTGTTCGAGGTAGATCTTTGGGATTCGACTGGGAAATATGTATAACTCAGTTTGAATTGCGGCAGCTGAATTTGCGTGGATGAAATGCAAGCAAACCCACAACTTTAATGTTGGTAATCAGATGGGGAATTGTGTTCTGTTATCATGGAGCCAAGTAAATGGGCTGGACAGATCACCCATTCGAACAGCTTAATGGTAATTCGTCAGAAATTGACACCGAGCCACATGAAGAGATAGTAGGACAAGCACCCGAAAGCTTGGTCAGGTTTTAAAGAGCGTCTCAAAAGAGGAGAGAGATTTAGGGAGGGAATTCCAGAGCTTAGAGATCAGCAGCTGAAAGGATGGCCATCAATGGTGGACGATTAAAAATAGGGAATGCACAAGAGGCCAGAATTGGTGAAACGCAGAGATCTCAGTGGATAGTAGGGCTGGAGGAGGTTAGAAATACTATAATTAAAACACGAATACCATCATCCTCATTATGGTGTTCATCAACATGAATACAGGATTGGTAAGTAAACACAGACACAAGGTGGGTCTCAAGTTCAATCTCTGGACTTTGCTAACCTCAATTGCTGCATCATCAAAGGCATTGCCTTCTCAACAACATAAAAACATTAGGAATTTATGATATCTGTATGCCTGGGTTTACCTGCCACCAGGGGGAGTGACCGTCGGAGGTCATTGGGCCACAGACACACAGGTGCAGTCCTTGTATATAAAGAAAGCCTCCACGTTTAATCCTCACTTTGAGAGCTAATAAAGTAGAGTCAGGTCTCACCTGATTGAGTTCACGGTACTAAGCCTGTTGAGTTATTGCATACGCAACATTTGGCGACCAGGCAAAATACAAACTTTCACGCACACAAAAAAAAATGAGCACCGTTGGAATCCTGGAGCGATTCGTGGTGGGAGAAGACTGGGAGGATTTTACAGATCGCCTCGACCAGTACTTCATGGCCAACAAGATGGATGAAGATGCTGACAGTTAGGTGCAGGGTGGTTTTCCTCACGGTTTGTGGTCCAAAAATCTATGGCCTCATAAAGAATCTGCTCTCACCTGCACGTCCAACGGAAAAGACCTATGAGGAATTGATTTGGGATCTTCTCAAACCTAAAGAGGGCATCGTTATCTCGAGATATCGCTTTTACAAGCATGTTCGTTCTGAGGGCCAGGACGTGGCGGAATTTGCTGCTTACCTGAGACGTCTCGCTGGGCCGAGTAAGTTGGAAGACATGCTGCGTGACGTCTTTATAATAGGCATAAACCACTAGGTGATCCTGCGGAGGCTGCTGGCTGCGGAGACGCTGGATCTGAGCAGGGCCATCACGATCGCCCGGGCTTGCCTGACCACGGTCGATAACACAAAGCAGATATCCTCGCAGAATCAGAACTCCACGGCAAGTACTGTGCACCAGATTGTGTCGTCGGTTGGCAGGGCCTACCCGACTGTGTTTGCGAAACCTGTAGCTGCTCGAAGTCCGCCATTGAGCACATTATTAGAGCCACTGCACATGCTGCTCAGAAAAGGCGACAACTGGGTTTGGGGTGTATCTCAAGACAGGGCCTTCGAGAAGGCTAGAACACGCAACCAACCCCATGTGATGAAGCGTCACAGGTCAATACTAAACAATTGCACTACAACCCGTTGCGTACGCGTCAAGAAACGTGTCTAAAGTGGAAAGGGCCTACAGCATGGTAGAGAAAGAAGCTTTAGCCTGCGTATATGGGGTTAAAAAGATGCACCAGTATCTGTTTGGGTTCGTTTCGAGCTTGAAACCGATCACAAGCCGCTCATATCTTTGTTTTCAGAGCATAGAGGTATCAACACCAACGCGTCGTCCCGCATCCAGAGGTGGGCGCTGACATTATCTGCCGATGATTATGTCATTCGCCATAGACCTGGCACCGAGAATTGTGCCGATGCATTGAGCCGTTTACCGTTGCCCATGCCGGAGGTGGAAACGCCACAGCCCGCAGACCTACTGTTGGTCATGGATGCCTTTGAGAGTGAAGGGTCACCTGTCACTGCTCAACGAGTTAGGACCTGGACCAGCCAGGATCCGATCTTATCGGATGTAAAACGTTGTGTCCTTAGTGGTGATTGGTCGGCCATTCCCAGGGAAGTGTGTGATGAGATCAAACCTTACAACCATCGCAAAGACGAACTATCCATTCAATCCGATTGTTTGCTATGGGATATTCATGTTGTTATGCCCAAGAAAGGCAGGGAGAGATTTGTACGGGATTTACACAGTACCCATCCCAGTATTGTGATGATGAAGACCATTGCCAGGTCTCACGTTTGGTGGCCTGGCATTGACTCTGATTTGGAGTCATGTGTGTATCAGTGCAACAATTGCATGCAGTTAAGCAACGCACCAGTGGAATCTCCGCTAAGTCTGTGGCCGTGGCCATCCAAACTGTGGTCGTGGATCCACATCGACTATGTGGGTCCTTTCCTGGGCAAAATGTTTTTGGTGGTGCTGGATGCGTATTCCAAATGGATAGAATGTGTAAACATGTCATCCAGCACATCCACAGCCACCATTGAGAGTCTTCGTGTCATGTTCGCCACTCATGGTCTGCCCGACATCGTTGTGAGCGACAATGAGTTTGGAGTTTGGAGTTTCAAGAGTTTATGAGACTCAATGGTATCAAGCACGCAAGGTCAGCACCATTCAAACCCGCGTCCAATGGTCAAGCGAAGCAGGCTGTCCAAACCATCAAGCAGAGCCTGAAACGCGTAACTCACGGTTCTTTGCAGACTCGCTTGTCACACATACTGCTTAGTTACAGGACGAGACCCCACACGCTTACCGGGGTCCCCCTGCTGAACTGTTGATGAAGAGGGGTCTCAAGACCGGGCTCTTGCTTGTCCACCCTGATCGTAACGATCACGTCGAAAACAGACTTCAACATCAGCAGTAGTATCACGATCGCATTGCCGTGTCACGTGACATCTCTATTAATGATCCTGTGTATGTGCTAAATTATGGTCAAGGCCCCAAATGGGTCACTGGCACTGTTACGGCCAAGGAGGGTAACAGGGTACTTATTGTCAGGCTCACTAATGGACAAACATGCAGGAGGCACATTGATCAGACAAAATTGCGGCACACAGACGAACCGTAACAGCTTGAAGAACACACCATCAATGACCAACCAATTCATAATCGGCCATCAGAAGACCCTGCTGTTGAATCTGGACCTTCAATCCCCGACATGGATAGAGCCACTCCCATTAGATCGGCTACCCAGCCTCAAGTCATGAATGACTCGGAGAGCTCACCCAGATCTGGAATTGAACTGAGACAATCAACTAGGGAGCAGAAAGCCCCGGACCATCTCAATTTGTAAATTGGACTGATACCAAGATCTTGGGGGGGAATGATGTAATGTATGTATGCCTGGGTTTACCTGCCACCAGGGGGAGTGACCGTCTGAGGTCATTGGACCACAGACACACACGTGCAGCCCTTGTATATAAAGAAAGCCTCCATGTTTAATCCTCACTGAGAGCGAATAAAGTAGTCAGGTCACACCTGATTGAGTTCACAGTACGAAGCCTACTGAGTTATTGCATACGCAACAGAATTGGTGCAGGAGTAGGCCATACGGCCCCTTGAGCCTGCTCCGCCATTCAATAAGATCATGGCTGATCATCGACCTCAACTCCACTTTCCTGCATGATCTCCATATCCCTTGATTCCCCATGTCTCCAAAAATCTATCTATCTCAGCCTTGAATATACTCAGAGACTCAGCATCCACAGCCCTCTGGGGCAGGGATGTCCAAAGATTCATAACCCTCAGTGAAGAAATTCCTCCTCATCTCTGCCTTAAATGGCCTACCCCTTATCCTGAGACTGTGCCCCCTAGTTCTAGACACTCCAGCCAGAGGAAACAACCTTTCAGCATCTATTCTGTCAATCCCCCTCAGAATCTTGTATGTTTCAGTGAGATCACCTTTCATTCTTCTAAACTCCAGAGAGTAGAGGCCCATTCTACACAATCTCTCATCATAAGACAGCCCCTCTCATCCCAGGAATCAATCTAGTGAACCTTTGTTGCACTGCCTCCAAGGCAAATATATTCTTGGTCCTGTAGAAGCAAGGGCTCCTGCTTCTAGTCACTATCCAGTGATCCCGACTTAACAGTGTATGTGCGCTGATGTAGGATTAGGACTGGGCCGAGCTTGACTCCTACAGGTGACCATCCTGCCAACACTCCCTGCTCATGCCCGAGTGTCGGTGAACTTGAGACTCACCTTACCAATCCTGTATTCATGTTCTAATTATAGTATCTCTAACCTCTGAAGGCTCTGACGTCTGAAGGCCGATGTCCAACAGAAAACCCGTAACCTAAAGAACAGATGGTGGGTGGAGAAAGCGCAAGAAATCCAGCAGCTAGCCAACAACCACGATATGCGAGGATTCTTCAGCGCAGTCAAGACCACCTACGGCCCAAACACCCAAGGCCCTACCCCACTGCTGGCCAAGAACGGAGAGGTGCTCATCAAGGACAGAGAGGCAGTCAGTGCCCGCTGGAAGGAGCACGTCGAGGATCTCCTCAATTGAGACACTGTCTTCGACGTGAGTGTCCTCGACTCCATCCCACAGCATGCTACCCGCCACCATCTCAGCACAACCCCAGCCCGGCATGAGGTTGAAAAGGCCATCCGACAACTGAAGAACAACAAGGCTTCAGGAGCGGATGGAATCCCCGCCGAAACACTA
This sequence comes from Pristiophorus japonicus, assembly GCF_044704955.1. NCBI lineage: Eukaryota > Metazoa > Chordata > Chondrichthyes > Pristiophoridae > Pristiophorus > Pristiophorus japonicus. The sequence continues at coordinate 288,317,893 of NC_091981.1, read as the reverse complement.
AAACATGGCGGAGAAGCACGACTGGCGCGGATCCATGACCTCATCTCTCTTATCTGGAAGGAGGAGATCAAGCCAGGAGATCTCAGAGACGCTGTAATCGTGACCATCTTCAAGAAAGGTGACAAGTCCGACTGCGGTAACTACAGAGGAATCTCCCTGCTGTTGACCACCGGGAAAGTCATCATGAGAATCCTTCTGAATCACCTTCTTCCTGTGGATGAAGAACTCTTCCCAGAGTCGCAATGCAGATTCTACCCACTAAGGGGCACAATGGACATGATCTTCACCGCGCGGCAGATACAAGAGAAATGTAGAGAACAGCACCAACCCTTCTACATGGCCTTCTTTCACCTCACAAAACCCTCCGACACTGTTAACCGTAATGGATTATGGAGCGTCCTCCTCAGATTCGGCTGCCCTCAAAGGTTTATCACCATCCCCCGCCTGCTCCACAATGACATGCAAGCCGTAATCCTGACCAACGGACCCACCACAGACCCATTCAATGTTCGGTCCACGGTCAAGCAAGGCTGTGTCATAGCACCAATGCTCTTCTCGATCTTCCTTGCTGCAATGCTCCATCTCACCCTCAGTAAGCTCCCCGCTGGAGAGGAGCTAATCTACAGAACAAACGGGAAACTGTTCAACTTCCATCACCTCCAGGCCAGAACCAAGGGCGTCCCATCCTCCGTCATTGAACTACAATACGCGGATGATGTTGTGTATGGAGAAAGGGTCAGACTGACCACTGTGAGCTCAAAGTGAAGTGTGACTTTAGTCTTTTATTGCAGGTCTCCAGAGTGCCTCTCCAACCTGTGAAGCCTTCTTAAATATCTGTGCTCCCAAGGGATTATGGGATCCCTTGGGACTCCGGGGAATGAGCCCTCTGTTGGCTGTACAGAGTAAATACAAGTCCACATATATAACAACATACTCCCCCAAAGTCAATAGTGTAACTATTTACAATGTGAGTTGATCTGGGGCCCGTCTTGCCCTGGTTGATCGTCTCGGTGTGAAAGCTGGTGTTGTTGAATCATTTTTTGGGGCCCTCGCTGGGCTGCTGTGCAGCTGGCCTTGAAGGGCTGCCTGGTGTGTTGGGCCCTGCAGGACCCGCTGTGGATGATGGGTTCTGCTCCGTGGTCAACCGTGGTGTCGGTTGCCACTGGTGTGTATGTTGGGGGATCAAAAAAGGTAGGGTCCAAGGTGGGTTTCTCAGGGTAGTCCATGAATCTGAGTTTGATTTGGTCCAAGTGTTTCCGGTGAATGAGTCCATTTGAAAGTTTGACCCAAAACACCCTGCTCCCCTCTTTGGCCAGGACAGTGCCGGAAAGCCACTTGGGACCTTGTCCATAATTTAATACAAATACAGGATCATTGATTTCAATCTCACTTGACACATTTGCGCTATCATGATATGCACTTTGTTGAAGCCGCCTGCTCTCTACCGGTTCATGTAGATCAGGGTGAACTAACGAGAGCCTTGTCTTAAATGCTCTTTTCATGAGCAGTTCAGCAGGTGGGATCCCAATGAGTGAATGGGGTCTCGTGCGGTAGCTAAGCAGGACTTGGGATAGGGAGGTCTGCAGTGAGCCTTCAGTTATCCTCTTCAAGCCTTGCTTGATGGTTTGCACTGCTCTCTCTGCCTGACCATTGGACACTGGTTTAAACGGGGCAGATGTGACATATTTGATCCTGTTAAGGATCATGAATTCTTTGAACTCAGCACATGGCCCATTGTCGCTCACCAGGACATCAGGTAAGCCGTGTGTGGCAAACATGGCCCTCAGGCTTTCAATAGTGGCAGCGGACGTGCTAGCCGACATTATCTCACATTCAATCCACTTGGAGTACGCATCTACAACCACAAGGAACATTTTACCCAAAAACGGGCCTGCATAGTCGACATGTACCATAGACCACGGTTTGGAGGGCCAAGACCATAAACTTAGCGGCGCCTCCCTGGGTGCATTGCTTAACTGCGAGCATGTATTACATCTGTGAACGCAGGACTCTAAGTCCGCATCGATACCGGGTCACCACACGTGGGATCTGGCTATCGCTTTCATCATTACGATGCTTGGGTGGGTACTGATGAAGGTGTCTCTGCCCTTCTTGGGGACTGCTACTCGATTGTCCCACAGAAGGCAGTCAGCCTGTATAGACATTTCATCTTTGCGCCGCTGGAATGGCTTAATCTCTTCCTGCATTTCCACTGGGACGCACACAGCTTTTGACTCAAGATAATAAGGGGTCCTGGCTTGTCCAGGTTTTGATCTGCCGGGCAGTGACGGGTGATTGCTCACTCTCAAATGCTTCCATAACCATGGCTAGATCTGCGGGCTGCGCTATTTCCACCCCGTGGTGGGCAATGGCAGCCCAATGAGAGCATCGGCGCAGTTTTCTGTGCCTGGCCTGTGGCGGATGGCATAGTTGTATGTGGACAATGTGAGCGCCCATCTCTGGATGCGGGCCGATGCGTTGGTATTTATCCCTTTACTCTCGGAAAACAGGGATATAAGTGGCTTATAGTCAGTTTCCAATTCGAATTTTAGCCCAAACAGGTATTGATGCATTTTCTTTACCCCATAGACACACACTAACGCTTCTTTTTCAATCATGCTGTAGTCTCTCTCAGCCTTAGACAGACTCGTGGATGCATAAGCAACCGCTTGCAGTTTCCCGAAATCATTAGCTTGTTGCAATACACACCCGACACCATATGACGATGCATCACATGCTAGTACCATATGTTTACATGGATCATACAACACAGGCAATTTGTTTGAGCATAACAATTTTCTCGCTTTTACAAAGGCATTTTCTTGGCTTTTGCCCCAAACCCATTCGCCCCCTTTTTGTAGTAAGACATATAGTGGTTCTAGCAGTACGCTGAGACCCGGTAAGAAGTTACCAAAGTAGTTCAAGAGTCCCAGGAACGACCGCAGCTCCGTCATGTTCTGTGGCCTCGGTGCGTTCTCGATTGCGCTCTGTCTTCGCGTTGGTGGGCCTGATGCCGACCTCCTTCCCAGGAACTCCACTTCAGGCACCAGGAAAACGCACTTCAAGTGTTTAAACCCGAGCCCCACGCAGTTGAGTCGACTAAGAACCTCGTCCAGGTTCTGCAGGTGCTCGACTGTGTTCCGATCTGTGACCAAGATGTCGTCCTGGAAGACCACGTGTGTGGGATCGACTTCAGTAAACTTTCCATGTTTCTCTGGAATATCGCCGCTGCTGATCAGATTCCAAATGGGCATCTGTTATAAACAAAAAGACCTTTGTGCGTGTTGATGCAGGTGAGGGCCTTCGATGATTCCTCCAGTTCCTGCGTCATGTAGGCTGAAGTCAGATCCAGCTTCGTGAATGTCTTTCCTCCCGCCAACGTTGCAAAGAGGTCGTCGGCTTTTGGTAGTGGGTATTGGTCCTGCAGGGAGAAACGATTGATAGTTACTTTGTAATCGCCACAGATTCTGACTGTGCCGTCTCCCTTGAGGACTGGGACAATAGGACTGGCCCACTCACTGAACTCGATCGGTGAAATGATGCCCTCTCGTTGCAACTGGTCTAGCTCGATCTCTACCCTTTCTCTCATCATGTACGGTACTGCTCTCGCCTTGTGATGGATGGGTCGCGCCCCCGGAATTAGGTGGATCTGCACTTTTGCTCCTTGGAATTTCCTGATATCTGGTTCGGACAGCGAAGGAAATTTGTTTAAGACCTGGGCACACGAAGTGTCGTCAGCGGACGATAGTGCTCGGACGTCGTCCAAGTTCCAGGCGTGTCTTTCCCAGCCAGCTCCTGCCGAGCAGCGTGGGTCCATCGCCCGGTACCACCCAGAGTGGTAGCTTGTGCACCGCTCCATCGTAGGAGACCTTTACGGTAGCACTGCCGATTACAGGTATCAGTTCTTTAGTATAAGGTCTTAGTCTCGTGCGAACTGGAGTTAAGACTGGCCTTGAGATCTTGTTGCACCACAAGTTTTCGAAAGTTTTTTTGCCCATGATGTACTGACTCGCGCCCACGTCCAGCTCCATTGACACCAGGAGTCCATTTAGTTCAACATTCAGCATTATCGGGGGACCATTCGTAGTGAATGTGTGTACCCCATGTACCTCTGCCTCCTCTATCTCAGGCTCTGGTTCGTCGTGATCCTCCGTGGAGCTGTCCTCCTCTGCAATGTGGTGGTTTGCAGGTTTAACAGGCTTAGCAGCTCGCCTGCACATTCATTAGAAACATAGAAACATAGAAAATAGGTGCAGGAGTAGGCCATTCGGCCCTTCTAGCCTGCACCGCCATTCAATGAGTTCATGGCTGAACATTCAACTTCAGTACCCCATTCCTGCTTTCTCGCCATACCCCTTGATCCCCCTAGCAGTAAGGACCTCATCTAACTCCTTTTTGAATATATTTAGTGAATTGGCCTCAACAACTTTCTGTGGTAGAGAATTCCACAGGTTCACCACTCTCTGGGTGAAGAAGTTCCTCCGCATCTCGGTCCTAAATGGCTTACCCCTTATCCTTAGACTGTGACCCCTGGTTCTGGACTTCCCCAACATTGGGAACATTCTTCCTGCATCTAACCTGTCTAACCCCGTCAGAATTTTATATGTTTCTATGAGGTCCCCTCTCATTCTTCTGAACTCCAGTGAATACAAGCCCAGTTGATCCAGTCTTTCTTGATAGGTCAGTCCCGCCATCCCGGGAATCAGTCTGGTGAACCTTCGCTGCACTCCCTCAATAGCAAGAATGTCCTTCCTCAGGTTAGGAGACCAAAACTGTACACAATACTCCAGGTGTGGCCTCACCAATGCCCTGTACAACTGTAGCAACACCTCCCTGCCCCTGTACTCAAATCCCCTCGCTATGAAGGCCAACATGCCATTTGCTTTCTTAACCGCCTGCTGCACCTGCATGCCAACCTTCAATGACTGATGTACCATGACACCCAGGTCTCTTTGCACCTCCCCTTTTCCTAATCTGTCACCATTCAGATAATAGTCTGTCTCTCTGTTTTTACCACCAAAGTGGATAACCTCACATTTATCCACATTATACTTCATCTGCCATGCATTTGCCCACTCACCTAACCTATCCAAGTCGCTCTGCAGCCTCACAGCATCCTCCTCGCAGCTCACACTGCCACCCAACTTAGTGTCATCCGCAAATTTGGAGATACTACATTTAATCCCCTCATCTAAATCATTAATGTACAGTGTAAACAGCTGGGGCCCCAGCACAGAACCTTGCGGTACCCCACTAGTCACTGCCTGCCATTCTGAAAAGTCCCCATTTACTCCTACTCTTTGCTTCCTGTCTGACAACCAGTTCTCAATCCATGTCAGTACACTACCCCCAATCCCATGTGCTCTAACTTTGCACATCAATCTCTTGTGTGGGACCTTGTCGAACGCCTTCTGAAAGTCCAAATATACCACATCAACTGGTTCTCCCTTAACCACTCTACTGGAAACATCCTCAAAAAATTCCAGAAGATTTGTCAAGCATGATTTCCCTTTCACAAATCCATGCTGACTTGGACCTATCATGTCACCTCTTTCCAAATGCACTGCTATGACATCCTTAATAATTGATTCCATCATTTTACCCACTACCGATGTCAGGCTGACCGGTCTATAATTCCCTGTTTTCTCTCTCCCTCCTTTTTTAAAAAGTGGGGTTACATTGGCTACCCTCCACTCCATAGGAACTGATCCAGAGTCAATGGAATGTTGGAAAATGACTGTCAACGCATCCACTATTTCCAAGGCCACCTCCTTAAGTACTCTGGGATGCAGTCCAACAGGCCCTGGGGATTTATCGGCCTTCAATCCCATCAATTTCCCCAACACAATTTCCCGGCTAATAAGGATTTCCCTCAGTTCCTCCTCCTTACTAGACCCCCCGACCCCTTTTATAACCGGAAGGTTGTTCGTGTCCTCCTTCGTGAATACCGAACCAAAGTACTTGTTCAATTGGTCCGCCATTTCTTTGTTCCCCGTTATGACTTCCCCTGATTCTGACTGCAGGGGACCTACATTTGTCTTTACTAACCTTTTTCTCTTTACATATCTATAGAAACTTTTGCAATCCGTCTTAATGTTCCCTGCAAGCTTCTTCTCATACTCCATTTTCCCTGCCCTAATCAAACCCTTTGTCCTCCTCTGCTGAGTTCTAAATTTCTCCCAGTCCCCAGGTTCGCTGCTATTTCTGGCCAATTTGTATGCCACTTCCTTGGCTTTAATACTATCCCTGATTTCCCTTGATAGCCACGGTTGAGCCACCTTCCCTTTTTTATTTCTATGCCAGACAGGAATGTACAATTGTTGTAGTTCATCCATGCGGTCTCTAAATGTCTGCCATTGCCCATCCACAGTCAACCCCTTAAGTATCATTCGCCAATCCATCTCAGCCAATTCACGCCTCATACCTTCAAAGTTAGCCTTCTTTAAGTTCTGGACCATGGTCTCTGAATTAACTGTTTCATTCTCCATCCTAATGCAGAATTCCACCATATTATGGTCACTCTTCCCCAAGGGGCCTCGCACAACGAGATTGCTAATTAATTGAAGGTGTCCCATTGTTCCACAGCCCTTGCAAACGTATCCTTTGAATCGGCATGAATGGAAACGATGATCACCCCCGCAGCACCAACAAGGTGTTAATGGCCTTGCATTCATCACCCTTGATGGTGGACTCTGAGACATCTGCGGATGTGTAGCTGCAGGTATGTGTGACCTGCCCTGTACGTTACAATTCGAAAACAACATCACTTTGTTCACAGTACTTGTAGCAGCACTTGTGTGCTGAGAGATTTTCTTAGTATTGTCACTGGTGGCAATGAACGCCTGGGCTATCGCTATGGCCTTGCTCAAGGTTGGGGTCTCTGCAGTCAAAAGTTTGCGAAGTATAGTTTCGTGGCCAATGCCAAGTACGAAAAAGACTCTGAGCATGTGCTCCAAATGTCCTTCAAATTCGCAATGTCCTGCAAGGTGTCTTAGCTCGGCGATATAATTCAGCACTTCCTGGCCTTCAGATCTTTTGTAGGTGTAGAACCGGTACCTCGCCATCAGAATGCTTTCCTTCGGGTTCAAACGCTCTCGGACCAGTGTGCACAAATCTTCGTACGATTTCTCCGTGGGTTTCGCTGGAGTGAACAGATCCTTCATGAGGCCATATGTTGGTGCCCCACAGACGGTGAGGAGGATCGCTCTACATTTGGCAGCGCTCTCTTCCCCATCTAGCTCGTTGGCCACGAAGTATTGGTCGAGTCACTCCACAAAAGTTTCCCAATCATCTCCCTCCGAGAATTTCTCCAGGTTCTCGGACACCCTTGGCATTGCACCTATCATCTCAGAGCACATGGCCATCACCCTTCTTTTGAAGATCTCCGCATCGAGGTCCTCATCTGATTCCTGTGCAGCAGAACTCGCGCGCGAACTCGCCCTCCGGGTTGATGGCTCCCGAGGTATCTTTTCCCCTTGACTGTGCTGCAGCCCGCTAGGTCCCAGTGCATCACCCAGTGCCGACCCCTCTACTAACCTAGCTGTTATACAGGCAACTCCCGATTATCCGTACACGTTTTAACGGGATTTGAAATTCTGTTGCTAACAAATGAAAAGACAGCCCCAAATAATTTGGAAAAATCTCTTTGCAAACACTGTGCTCATTTGTATTTGCTCATTCTCTCTCTCATACTCTCTCTCTCTCTCTCTCTGTCTCTCACTCACCGTAAAAATCACCCTCCTCTGCCCTTGCTTTGCTGGTATGTGTGTGTGTGTGTGTGTGTGTGCGCTGCTGCAGCCGCTGTCTCTCGCGGCCACCGCTGACGTTGGGAACGGGGGCAGTGCGGGCACCGGGTTCCAGGCACAGAACCTGTCCATGCATGCTGATAATGTCCATCTTTTATTACTGTTTGTAGCTAATTGTATTGATTCATTAAAGTTTTAATTTATAAATGTAAACTCGCCCTAACGATTGTATTTAAAGTTTTAACTTTAAAATGTAGACTCACCCTAATGGAAAAATCGATTATAGCCCAATCCCCGAGGGACCCGGATAATCAAGAGTTGCCTGCATATGTAAACTTGTATTTACTCTGTACAGCCACCAGAGGGCTCATCCCCTGGAGTCCCAAGGGATCCTATAATTCCTTGGGAGCACAAGTATTTAAGGAGGCTTCACAGGTTGGAGAGGCACTCTGGAGACCTGCAATAAAAGACTAAGGTCACACTTCACTTTGAGCTCACAGTATTCAGTCTGACTCGTTCTCCATACACAACAACTGGCGACGAGATACAGATAGCGAACCCAAAGATGCAGAGAACAGTGGGTATCCTGGAGAAATTCTCGAAGGGAGATGATTGGGAAACTTTTGTGGAGCGACTCGACCAATACTTTGTGACCAACGAGTTAGATGGGGAAGAGAGCGCGGCCAAACGTAGAGCGATCCTCCTCACCGTCTGTGGGGCACCAACGTATGGCCTCATGAAGAATCTGCTCACCCCAGCGAAACCCACGGAGAAATCGTACATATGGCCCGACACAGATTCTACACCCACCGACGTCGTGAAGGACAGAGCATACCGGACTTCGTAGCGGACCTCCGGCGTTTGGCCAGCCTCTGTAAGTTCACAGATGCCTGCAGGGAGGAGATGCTAAGGGACTTCTTTATCGAGGGCATCAGTCATGCGGGAATTTTCCGCAAATTAATTGAGAACAAGGATTTGACCTTGGAAGTGGCAGCGTTGATGGCTCAAACTTTCATCGTGGGGGAGGAAGAGATGAAAATAATATACGCGTGCAATTCTGCCTCTAACGCGGGTTAGGGAGTCAACATCATCGATGCGACTCAGAGCCCCGCAGGCAGGCAGGGGCAGTCCAACACTCCCCAGGCAGCAATAGACCCCAGAGTAGGATTTCAACAGAGACAATGGCAGGCTGAACGGTGGACAATGCGGCCCGGGATGGGGCCATTGACACCCACTAATAAGGTACTTAAGAGCAGTCAAAGGGACAGTCAGCGCGGAATGCCTGGCCATAGTCCCTTTATTCCCAACAATGGAAACTTTAACTCATGCTGGAGGTGTGGGGGAAAACACTCAGCTAGATCTTGCAGATTTCAACAGTTTGTCTGCAGGAACTGCAATCTCAGTGGCCACTTAGCCCGAATGTGCAGGAAGCATGCAACCTGACTAATATATGAGGCGGATGGACCAGAAGAGGGTTCTTTGAGGCAGGATGACTTTTGGGGCAAATCGATGGACGCCGAGATGCAGCGGGTCCATGCGGCGAATATTCACAGTTCATACACCAAAACGCCACCAATGATGATGAGGGTTCTATTAAACAGTATCCCAGTACGCATGGAGCTGGACACTGGGACCAGCCAGTCACTCATGGGCGTTCAGCAATTTGAGAAGCTATGGCCACTTAAAGCCAGTAGACCCAAATTAACACGTATTGGACACAATTACGGACTTACACTAAAGAAATCATTCCGGTGCTAGGCAGTGCAATGTTGGCTGTCACACACAATGGGTTAGTGAATCGGCTGCCGCTCTGGATTGTCCCGGGCAATGGTCCCGCACTGTTGGGGAGGAGCTGGTTAGCCGAGATGAACTGGAAATGGGGGGATGTTCACGCAATGTCATCTGTGGAGCGAAGTTCGTGCTCACAAGTCCTCCAACAATTCGATTCACTATTCCAACCTGGCATCGGGACTTTCAAAGGCACTAAAGTAGTGATACACATCACCCCGGACGCCAGGCCAGTGCACCACAAAGCCAGAGCAGTGCCGTATGTGATGCGGGAAAAGATCGAGAGCGAATTGGACCGGCTGTTGAGAGAGAGGGCATCATCTCGCCTGTTGAATTCAGCGACTGGGCGAGCCCCATTGTTCCCGTCCTAAAAGCGGATGGCTCTGTCAGGATCTGTGGCGACTACAAGGCCACCATCAATCGGGTGTCCCTACAAGATCAATACCCACTCCCGAGAGCGGAGGACCTCTTCGCCACACTGGCAGGCGGCAAGCTGTTCACCAAGTTGGATCTCACTTCAGCCGATATGACCCAGGAACTGGCCGACGAATCTAAACTACTGACCACCATCACTACGCACAAGGGACTGTTCATTTATAACAGGTGCCCATTTGGCATTCGATCAACGGCCGTGATTTTTCAAAGAAACATGGAAAGCCTGCTTAAATCCATTCCTGGAATGATCGTATCCCAGGATGACATCCTCATCACGGGTCGAGATACCGAGGAACACCTCCACAACCTGAAGGAGGTGCTATGCCGACTGGACTGGGTAGGCCTGCAACTCAAGAAGTCTAAGTGTGTGTTCTTAGCTCCTGAGGCTGAGTTTCTGGGCAGGAGGGTTGCTGCAGATGGGATTCGGCCCACCGAATCCAAAACAGAGGCGATTCGACGAGCACCCAGGCCCTGCAACACATCGGAGTTGCGTTTATTCCTGGGACTGTTGAACTATTTCGGGAACTTTCTGCCAAACTTGAGCACGTTGTTGGAGCCGCTACATGTGCTCCTGCGTAAGGGTTGCGATTGGTTCTGGGGGGACTGTCAGGAACGGGCTTTTGATCGGGCGCGAAACCTACTGTGTTCAAACAAGTACGCCTCCTGTAAAAAATTGGTTCTGACATGTGATGCATCGTCCTATGGGGTTGGATGCGTGTTGCAGCTGGGCAATGCTGAGGGTCAACTACAACCTGTGGCTTATGCCTCCAGGTCGCGCTCTCAAGCAGAACGGGGATATGGGATGGTCAAGAAGGAAGCGCTTGCATGTGTCTATGGTGTAAAAAAAATGCATCAGTACATATTTGGTAGGAAGTTTGAATTAGAGACGGACCACAAGCCATTAACATCCCTGTTGTCAGACAGCAAGGCTATCAGTGCCAACGCATCTGCTCGCATACAGCGATGGGCTCTCACGCTGGCTGCTTATGACTACTCCATTTGGCACCGGCCCGGCACTGAAAATTGCGCTGATGCGCTCAGCAGGCTTCCACTGACCACAACTGAGGGGGCAGCGGAGCAAAGCCGAGATGATCATGGCTGTCGATGTCTTTGACAGCGCAGGCTCCCCCATCACAGCCCGCCAGATCAAAATCTGGACCAACAGAGATCCCCTCCTTTTTGCAGGTGCAGCAGGTAATCAGGAAGGTGAATGGAATGTTGGCCTTCATTGCGAGAGGGATGGAGTACAAAAGCAGGGAGGTCCTGCTGCAACTGTACAGGGTATTGGTGAGGCCGCACCGGGAATACTGAGTGCAGTTTTGGTCACCTTACTTAAGGAAGGATATACTAGCTTTGGAGGGGGTACAGAGACGATTCACTAGGCTGATTCCAGAGATGAGGGGGTTACCTTATGATGATAGATTGAGTAGACTGGGTCTTTACTCGTTGGAGTTCAGAAGGATGAGGGGTGATCTTATAGAAACATTTAAAATAATGAAAGGGATAGACAAGATAGAGGCAGAGAGGTTGTTTCCACTGGTCGGGGAGACTAGAACTAGGGGGCACAGCCTCAAAGTACGGGGGAGCCAATTTAAAACCGAGTTGAGAAGGAATTTCTTCTCCCAGAGGGTTGTGAATCTGTGGAATTCTCTGCCCAAGGAAGCAGTTGAGGCTAGCTCATTGAATGTATTCAAATCACAGATAGATAGATTTTTAACCAATAAGGGAACTAAGGGTTATGGGGAGCAGGCGGGTCAGTGGAGCTGAGTCCACGGCCAGATCAGCCATGATCTTATTGAATGGCGGAGCAGGCTCGAGGGGCTAGATGGCCTACTCCTGTTCCTAATTCTTATGTTCTTATGTTCTAATAATGGGGAATGGGGAAATGGCAGAGACTTTGAACAAATATTTTGTAACGGTCTTCATGGTAGAAGACACTAAAAACATCCCAATAGTGGATAATCAAGGGGCTATAGGGAGGGAGGAACTTAATACAATCACTGTCACAAAGAAGAAGTACTCAGTAAAATAATGGGACTAAAGGTGAACAAGTCCCCTGGACCTGATGGCTTACATCCTAGGATCTTCAACGATGTGGCTGCAGAGATAGTGGATGCATTGGTTGTAATTTACAAAATTCCCTGGATTCTGGGGCGGTCCCAGCGGATTGGAAAACTGCAAATATAACATAGAAACATAGAAAATAGGTGCAGGAGTAGGACATTCGTCCCTTCGAGCCTGCAGCACCATTCAATAAGATCATGGCTGATCATTCACCTCAGTACCCCTTTCTAGCTTTCTCTCCATACCTCTTGATCCCTTTAGCCTTAAGGGCCATATCTAACGCCCTCTAACGCCCCTATTCAAAAAAGGAGGCAGGCAGAAAGCAGGAAACTATAGACTAGTTAGTCTGTCGTTGGGAAAATGCTGGCGTCCAATATTAAGGAAGCAGTAGCAGGACAGTTTGGAAAAGCATAATTCAATCAAGCAGAATCAGCATGGTTTTATGAAAGGGAAATCATGTTTGACAAATTTGCTGGAGTTCTTTGAGGATGTAACGAGCAGGGTGGATAAGGGGGAACCAGTGATCTAGTGTATTTGGATTTCCAGAAGGCATTCGATAAGGTGCCACATAAAAGGTTACTGCACAAGATAAAAGTTCACGGAGTTGGGGATAAATTATTAGTATGGTTAGAGGATTGGCTAACTAACAGAAAACAGAGAGTCGGGATAAATGGGTCACTTTCCGGTTGGCAAACAGTAACTAGTGGAGTGCTGCAGGGATCGGTGCTGGGGCCTCAACTATTTACAAACTAAGTTAATGACTTGGATGAAGGGACCGAGTGTAATGTAGCCAAGTTTGCTGATGACACAAAGATGGGTGGGAAAGCAAGGCTGGGAGGACACAAAAATTCTTCAAAGGGATATAGACAGGCTAAGTGTGTGGGCAAAAATTTGGCAGATGGAGTATAATGTATGAAAGTGTGAAGTTATCTACTTTGGCAGAAAAAAAAATATATATTATTTAAATGGAGAGAAATTACAAAATGCTGCAGTACAGAGGAACCTGGGGGTCCTTGTGCATGAAACACAAAACATAGTATGCAGGTACAGCAAGTGATCAGGAAGGCAAATGGAATGTTGGCCTTTATTGCAAAGGGGATGGAGTATAAAAGCAGAGAAGTCCTGCTACAACTGTACAGGGTATTGGTGAGGCCACACCTGGAGTACTGCGTGCAGATTTGTCTCCTTATTTAAGGAGGGATATACTTGCAGTGGAGGCTGTTCAGAGAAGGTTCACGAGGTTGATTCCTGAGATGAAGCGGTTGACTTATGAGGATAGGTTGAGTAGGTTGGGTCTTTACTCATGAGAGGTGATCTTATTGAGACATATAAGATAATGAGGGGGCTCGAAAAGGTAGATGCAGAGAGGATGTTTAAACTCGTGGGGGAATCTAGAACTAGGGGGCATAGTTTTAGAATACGGGATCACCCATTTAAAACTGAGATGAGGAGTAATTTCTTCTCTCAGAGGGTTGTAAATCTGTGAAATTCTCTGCCCCAGAGAGCTGTGGAGGCTGAGTCATTGAATATATTTAAGGCGGGGATAGACAGATTTTTGAGCGATAAGGGAATAAAGGGTTATGGGGAGCGGGCAGGGAAGTGGAGCTGAGCCCATGATCAGATCAGCCACGATCGTATTAAATAACGGAGCAGGCTCGAGGGGCCATGTGGCCTACTCCTGCTCCTATTTCTTATGTTCTTAGGAATGAGGGACTTCAGTGACGGGGATAGACTGGAGAAGCTGAGGTTGTTCTCCTTGGAGCATAGAAGATACAGTGATTTGATCGAGGTGTTCAAAATCACGAGGGGTCTGGACCGAGTAGATAGAGAGACACTGTTCCCATTGGCAGAAGGGTCGAAACATAGAAACATAGAAAATAGGTGCAGGAGTAGGCCATTCGGCCCCTCGAGCCTGCACCGCCATTCAATGAGATCATGGCTGAACATGCAACTTCAGTACCCCATTCCTACTTTCTCGCCATACCCCTTGATCCCCCTAGTAGTAAGGAAGCAAAGAGTAGGAGTAAATGGGTACTTTTCAGAATGGCAGGCAGTGACTAGTGGGGTACCGCAAGGTTCTGTGCTGGTGCCCCAGCTGTTTACATTGTACATTAATGATTTAGACAAGGGGATTAAATGTAGTATCTCCAAATTTGCGGATGACACTAAGTTGGGTGGCAGTGTGAGCTGCGAGGAGGATGCTATGAGGCTGCAGAGTGACTTGGATAGGTTAGGTGAGTGGGCAAATGCGTGGCAGATAAAGTATAATGTGGATAAATGTGAGCTTATCCACTTTGGTGGTAAAAACAGAGAGACAGACTATTATCTGAATGGTGACAGATTAGAAAAAGGGGAGGTGCAACGAGACCTGGGTGTCATGGTACATCAGTCATTGAAGGTTGGCATGCAGGTACAGCAGGCGGTTAAGAAAGCAAATGGCATGTTGGCCTTCATAGCGAGGGGATTTGAGTACAGGGGCAGGGAGGTGTTGCTACAGTTGTACAGGGCCTTGGTGAGGCCACACCTGGAGTATTGTGTACAGTTTTGGTCTCCTAACCTGAGGAAGGACATTCTTGCTATTGAGAGAGTGCAGCGAAGGTTCACCAGACTGATTCCCGGGATGGTGGGACTGACCTATCAAGAAAGACTGGATCAACTGGGCTTGTATTCACTGGAGTTCAGAAGAATGAGAGGGGACCTCATAGAAACGTTTAAAATTCTGACGGGTTTAGACAGGTTAGATGCAGGAAGAATGTTCCCAATGTTGGGGAAGTCCAGAACCAGGGGTCACAGTCTAAGGATAAGGGGTAAGCCATTTAGGACCGAGATGAGGAGAAACTTCTTCACCCAGAGAGTGGTGAACCTGTGGAATTCTCTACCACAGAAAGTAGTTGAGGCCAATTCACTAAATATATTCAAAAGGGAGTTAGATGAAGTCCTTACTACTCGGGGGATCAAGAGGTATGGCGAGAAAGCAGGAAGGGGGTACTGAAGTTACATGTTCAGCCATGAACTCATTGAATGGCGGTGCAGGCTAGAAGGGCCGAATGGCCTACTCCTGCACCTATTTTCTATGTTTCCTAATCTGTCACCATTCAGATAATAGTCTGTCTCTCTGTTTTTACCACCAAAGTGGATAAGCTCACATTTATCCACATTATACTTCATCTGCCATGCATTTGCCCACTCACCGAACCTATCCAAGTCACTCTGCAGCCTCATAGCATCCTCCTCGCAGCTCACACTGCCACCCAACTTAGTGTCATCCGCAAATTTGGAGATACTACATTTAATCCCCTCGTCTAAATCGTTAATGTACAGTGTAAACAGCTGGGGCCCCAGCACAGAACCTTGCGGTACCCCACTAGTCACTGCCTGCCATTCTGAAAAATACGCATTTACTCCTACTCTTTGCTTCCTGTCTGCCAACCAGTTCTCAATCCATGTCAGCACACTACCCCCAATCCCATGTGCTTTAACTTTGCACATTAATCCCTTGTGTGGGACCTTGTCGAAAGCCTTCTGAAAGTCCAAATATACCACATCAACTGGTTCTCCCTTGTCCATTCTACTGGAAACATCCTCAAAAAATTCCAGAAGATTTGTCAAGCATAATTTCCAGAACCAGAGGACACAGATTTAGGCTGATTGGCAAAAGAACCAAAAGCGACCTAAGGAAAATCTATTTTCCGCAGCGAACGGTTGTGATCTGGAATGCACTGCCTCGAAGGGTGGAGGCAGACTTAATTTTATCTGTCAAAAGGGAGTTGGATAAGTACCTGAAGGAAAAAACTTTGCAGTGCTACGGGGAAAGCGCAGGAGAGTGGGACTAACTCAGAGTCAGCATGGGCTCGACGGGCCGAATGGCCTCCTTCCGTGCTGTAACCATTCTATGATTCTATGAACCTGTATGCTGAGCTCAGAATTGTAACACAGCAGGCCAGGGCCATTAGAGAGAGCAACATGAGGTGGCATGCCACTGCAGGGAGCAGCGCGTGCTGCTGCAGGAGGGCGACGGCTGTGAAGAGGGCGACTGGATTTGACGTCACCCAAATCCAAGTCGCTGACTGCAGTGTGGGCAGGTACAACAGGGGCGACGAGGTCAGGGCGAGAGTTCATGGAGGGATGTGATCGGGGCCCAGAAGAGGCGAGGGCCCAGGGGCAGCACGGGCCAGCCCACACTGAGATATGTGTGCGCACTAGGTCCGTACAGCAGAGCTGGTCTCCAGTTGTCACTGCCACTGGACCAAGACCTAGCTCTGTCAAGCCCGTATGGTGGCTGGTGTGCAACGGTCACCACACATTTAAAAAAATTCATGCACAGGCACCTTCCACCCTTCAATATGTAGTTCGGGACCTGGAATATTGAAACACTGTGAACTCATCCCTTTTTGGCGTGGAAGCAAGTCATCCTCGACACAAGGGATGGTGATGATGATGATGTAACACTTGTGAGTTGCCAACCATCAGACATGGTTGCACCTACTATCTTTTTAGTGTATAAGTGCAAAGTCCTTACTCCACAGTATAAAACCACACGAGGCACATTGTGGGGACAAGGTCACTCTGTGACCTCAACTCTTTATTCACAGGACTCCAAAGACGATGACCCTGCGTGGGACCTCCCTTTTTATACCTGTGTGATCAGGTAAGGAGTGTCTCCCACAAGTTCACCCCTTGTGGTCAAGATGTGCATCTCGGTTGAGTGTATACAGTAGTACAGTGGTGTTACATTGTGGTTACATACATGACATCACCTCCCACCCAAAGTCTTATTGGGATCATAGGTTTAGTCTTTCAGGTGGTCTACGCTCCCTCGTGGAGCGCCGCAGTTGGGGCTCTGGTTGTTGGACACTGACGTGAGTGTCTGTCACCTGTGGTGATTCCGGCCTGTCCGGGCTGACCGCAGGGACTCTGCATTCTTCTGATTGCTCCTGTTGCTCGTTCACTGGCGGTGTGGCGAGCTCCATCTCATGGTCTTCTTCAGGTTCCTCCGTGTTCATGCTGAACCTTTTTTTTACTTGTTCCAGATGCTTACGGCATACCTGACCATTGTTGAGTTTTACCACGATGACCCTATTCCGCTCTTTGTCAATTACAGTGCCTTCAAGCCATTTGGGCCCCATAGCGTGATTGAGGACGAATACAGGATCATTTATTTCTATACATCTCCCCCTCGAATTACGGTCATGGTACTCGTTTTGTGACTTGCGCTTGTCCTCAACTATGTCGGTCAGGACTGGGTGACCGAGTTTTGAGTGTCCGTTTCATTCGTAGCCCTGCGGGAGGGACCCCCGTGAGCGAGTGCGGTCGGGATCTATAGGCCAGCAGGAGACGCAATAGGCGGCATTGTAGGGAGGGTCCTTGAATCCTGAGCATACCTTGCTTAATGATTTGGACCGCTCGTTCCGCCTGGCCATTGGAGGCCGGCTTGAACGGCGCAGTCCTGACGTGGTTGATGCCATTGCCTGACATAAGCTCCCGGAATTCGTAGCTTGTGAAGCATGGGCGATTATCACTAACAAGGATGTCCGGCAAGCCATGGGTTGCAAAGATCGCACGTAGGCTTTCCACGGTGGTGGATGACATGCATGAATTCAGAATGATGCACTCGATCCATTTCAAGTACGCAGCTACCACAATAAGGATCATCTTTCCCATGAACGGGCCCACGTAGTGAACATGAATGCGTGACCATGGCCTGGTGGGCCAGGGCCACGGGCTGAGTGGGGCCTCCGTGGGGGTATTACCCAGCTGGGCAGATGTTGTGCACCTGCGAACACAGTTCCAGGTCTGAATCAATTCCAGGCCATCAAACATGTGACCGGGCAATGGCCTTTATCAGCACAATCAGGCGGAGAGGTTGTTTCCACTGGTCGGGGAGACTAGAACTAGGGGGCACAGCCTCAAAATACGGGGGAGTCAATTTAAATATTAGTTGAGAAGGAATTTCTTCTCCCAGAGGGTTGTGAATCTGTGGAATTCTCTGCCCAAGGAAGCAGTTGAGGCTAGCTCATTGAATGTATTCAAATCACAGATAGATAGATTTTTAACCAATAAGGGAATTAAGGGTTACGGGGAGCGGGCGGGCAAGTGGAGCTGAGTCCACGGCCAGATCAGCCATAATCTTGTTGAATGGCGGAGCAGGCTCGAGGGGCTAGATGGCCCACTCCTGTTCCTAATTCTTATGTTCTTATGTTCTTATATCCCTGATTAAGAAATGTATCCTGACTGGGGATTGGGCGCCCGCACACAGAGCATGCCCTGAGGAGGTCTGACAGTTCCACAGACGGATGGATGAGCTCTCCATCCAAGCCGACTGCCTACTATGGGACAGCCGGGTAGTTATGCCCCAGAAGGGCAGGGAGGCATTCATCAGCCTCGTGAATCGTCTCTGTACCCCCTCCAAAGCTAGTATATCCTTCCTTAAGTAAGGTGACCAAAACTGTACGCAGTACTCCAGGTGCAGCCTCACCAATACCCTCAAGACAAGAGGGTCAGAGACCCAGACAGGGTGTTCGAAGGCCTGGGTGGGGAAAATTGCATACCGCCCAGTGACATCAGCCCAGCACGGACCCTGCAATCTAGCATTCAACGGGCCGTGACCAGTAAGTCGGCCTACTTTATTTTAAAGCGCCACCTCCCCTTTAAGTGTTGCCCTGCGAGCGGCCTATGGCCTGGTTCATGTCCCCTGAAACTGTCGCTGGTACCACCCCGCGCAGAGTCAGGGGGCGCTCCATAATCTTTATTCCAGCGCAACAGAGCGGGGCGCTGTCGGTTATCGGCGTCGCTAAACTCCCCGGGAGCACTCACAGGATGCACAAACGACCCAAATTTCTCCCCCCCTGGTGTTTGAAGCGGCAAGGTGTAAGTATAGCCACATCTATGGGCAAAATGTGTGTTTTTATATAACGCTTATAACTTATGTTTACGGGTATATAGTGCGATGGCCAAGGGACGGACGGTCACAGTGGCTGGATTTGTTTTTTGTTGGAACGTAATTGGGAAGTGTATCGCAATTGGGGAGAATAAATTGGGAGGGTTACTTTGCATAATGGGATCGATGAAAGTAGAAAATAACTTATAAAAAGGGGACTTAACCACCCGACCAATGACAAAGAAGATAACTGACCAGCTCAGCATAGTAAACAGGCTCAATTTATACGATAGTCACAGGAGTGTGTGGATCTCCCATGGCAATGCTCATGGTTCAAGTGCAGAGTGCCATTTTGCCTGCACTGAGCTGATTTTGCCGTTTCTCTTTTCATTGTCACTATCAGTTCAAGAGCTTGGTTCCTGGGACTAGGAGCACGTGGGCCAGGGTGGTTGGGATTGGATTGGTTCCTGGGTGTTGTTTGTGAAGTGTTTTATTTTTCTCTTCCTGATTGCTGAACATTCGGAGATTAGGGGAAATGCCACCATGGTTTTAGCTTGTTTATCTCTCTTGGAGCCATTCAGTATGTGGAAGGTCATCAAGAGGTTTGAAGGCTCCCTGGGAAAGTTGTTCTGTGATTCTTCCCCAATTGAAAATTTCACAATTGCGATAAATAGATCTTTGTCAGGCAAGGATATTAAGGGTTAAGGCAGATCGATGGAGTTAAGGCAGGCAGATGAAGTTAAGATACAGATCAGCCATGATCTCATTGAATAGCTCGAGGGGCTGAATGGCCTACTCCTGTTCCTATGTTCTTCTCTCCTCAAAATTCCATCTTCCAAAATTCCCTAGATTCTAGAACGATTGGAAGGTAGCAAATGTAACACCACTATTCAAGAAAGGAGGGAGAGAGAAAACAGGGAACTACAAGCCAGTTAGTCTGACATCAGTCATCGGGTAAATGCTGGAATCCATTGTTAAGGAAGTGGTATCAGGGCACTTAGAAAATCTTAATATGATTAGGCAGAGTCAACATGGTTTTATGAAAGGGAAATCACGTTTAACAAATTTGTTAGAGATTTTTGAGGATGTAACTTGCAAGGTAGATAAAGGGGAACCAGTAGATGTAGTATATTTGGATTTCCAAAAGGCATTCGATAAGGTGCCACATAAAAGGTTGCTATGCAAGATAAGGGCTCATGGGGTTGGGGATAATATATTAGCATGGATAGAGGATTGGGTAACGGACAGAAAACAGAGATTAAGGATAAATGGGTAATTTTCCAGTTGGCAGGCTGTAACTAGTGGGGTGCCACAAGGATCAGTGCTTGGGCCTCAGCTGTTTATAGATCTATATTAATGACTTCGGTGAAGGGACCGAGTGTAATGTATCCAAATTTGCCTCCGAAACAAAGCTAGGTGGAAAAGTAAGTTGTGAGGAGGACACAAAGAGCCTGCAAAGGTATATCAATAGGTTAAGTGAGTAAGCAGTAAGGTGGCAGGTGGAGTATAATGTGGGGATATGTCAGATTATTCACTTTGGTAGAAAGAATAGAAAAACGGAATATTTTTTAAATGGTGAGAAACTTTTAAATGTTGGTGCTGAGGAAGATTTAGGTGTCCTCATATAGGAAACGCAGAAAGCTAGCATATAGGTAGAAGAAGCCATTAAGAAAGCAAGTGACTTGTTGGCCTTTATTGCAAGGGGGTTGGAGTACTAGAGTAACGAAGTCATACTATAATTGTACAGGGCCTTGGTGAGACCACACCTGGAGTACTGTGCACAGGTTTGGTCTCCTTATCTGAGAAAGTACATACATGGCTTAGAGGCAGTGCAATGAAACATAGAAACATAGAAAAATAGAAAATAGGTGCAGGAGTAGGCTATTCAGCCCTTCGAGTCTGCACCATCATTCAATAAGATCATGGCTGATCATTCCCTCAGTACCCCTTTCCTGATTTCTCTCCAAAATATATTCCAGTGAAAAAGAAGGGCAGCAAGAGAAGAGATAACCAGCCGTGGATAACCAAGGAAATAAAGGAAAGTATCAAATCAAAGACCAATGCGTATAAGGTGGCCAAGGTTAGTAGGAAACTAGAGGATTGGGAACATTTTAAGCAACAGCAAAGAATGACTAAAAAAGCAATAAAGAAAGGGAAGATAGATTACGAAGGTAAACTTGCGCAAAACATAAAAACAGATAGTAAAAGCTTTTACAGATATATAAAGCGGAAAGGAGTGACTAAAGTAAATATTGGTCCCTTAGAAGATGAAAAGGGGGATTTAATAATGGGAAATGTGGAAATGGCTGAGACCTTAAACAATTATTTGCTTCCGTCTTCACAGTGGAAGACACAAAAACCATGCCAAAAATTGCTGGTCATAGGAATGTGGGAAGGGAGGACCTTGAGATGATCACTATCACTAGGGAGGTAGTGCTGGACAGACTAATGGGACTGAAGGTAGCAAGTCCCCTGGTCCTGATGAAATGCATCCCAGGGTATTAAAAGAGATGGCGGAAGTTATAGCAGATGCATTCGTTATAATCTACCAAAATTCTCTGGACTCTGGGGAGGTACCAGCGGATTGGAGAGCAGCTAATGTAACGCCTCTGTTTAAAAAAGGGGGTAGGCAAAAGGCAGGTAACTATAGGCCGGTTAGTTTAACATCTGTAGTGGGGAAAATGCTTGAAACTATCATTAAGGAAGAAATAGCAGGACATCTGGATAGGAATAGTGCAATCAAGCAGATGCAGCATGGCTTCATGAAGGGGAAATCATGTTTAACTAACTTACTGGAATTCTTTGAGGGTATAACGAGCATGGTGGATAGAGGTGTACCGATGGATGTGGTGTATTTAGATTTCCAAAAGGCATTCGATAAGGTGCCACACAAAAGGTTACTGCAGAAGATAAAGGTACGCGGAGTCAGAGGAAATGTATTAGCATGGATAGAGAATTGGCTGGCGAACAGAAAGCAGAGAGTCGGGATAAATGGGTCCTTTTCCGGTTGGAAATCAGTGGTTAGTGGTGTGCCACAGGGATCAGTACTGGGACCACAACTGTTTACAATATACATAGATGACCTAGAAGAGGAGACAGAGTGTAGTGCAACAAAATTTGCAGATGATACAAAGATTAGTGGGAAAGCGGGTTGTATAGAGGACTCAGAGAGGCTGCAAGGAGATTTGGATAGGTTAAGCGAATGGGCTAAGGTTTGGCAGATGGAATACAATGTCCGAAAGTGTGAGGTCATCCACCTTGGGAAAAAAAACAGTAAAAGGGAATATTATTTGAATGGGGAGAAATTACAACATGCTGCAGGGCAGAGGGACCTGGGGGTCCTTGTGCATGAATCCCAAAAAGTTAGTTTGCAGGTGCAGCAGGTAATCAGGAAGGCAAATGGAATGTTGGCCTTCATTGCGAAAGGGATGGAGTACAAAAGCAGGGAGGTGTTGCTGCAACTGTATAGGGTATTGGTAAGGCCGCACCTGGAGTACTGCGTGCAGTTTTGGTCACCTTACTTAAGGAAGGATATACTAGCTTTGGAAGGGGTACAGAGACGATTCACTAGGCTGATTCCGGAGATGAGAGGGTTACCTTATGATGATAGATTGAGTAGACTGGGTCTTTACTCGTTGGAGTTCAGAAGGATGAGGGGTGATCTTATAGAAACATTTAAAATCATGAAAGGGATAGACAAGATAGAGGCAGAGAGGTTGTTTCCATTGGTGGGGGAGACTAGAACTAGGGGGCACAGCCTCAAAATACGGAGGAGCCAATTTAAAACCGAGTTGAGAAGGAATTTCTTCTCCCAGAGGGTTGTGAATCTGTGGAATTCTCTGCCCAAGGAAGCAGTTGAGGCTGTCTCATTGAATGTATTCAAGTCAAAGATAGATAGATTTTTAAGCAATAAGGGAATTAAGGGTTACGGGGAGCGGGCGGGTAAGTGGAGCTGAGTCCACGACCAGATCAGCCATGATCTTATTGAATGGTGGAGCAGGCTCGAGGGGCTAGATGGCCTACTCCTGTTCCTAATTCTTATGTTCTTATGTTCTTATACCCCTTGATCCCTTTAGCCGTAAGGGCCACATCTAACTCCCTCTTGAATATATCCAATGAACTGGCCTCAACAACTTTCTGCGGTAGGGAATTCCACAGGTTAACAACTCTCTGAGTGAAGAAGTTTCTTCTTATCTCGGTCCTAAATGGCCTACCCCTTATCCTTAGATTGTGTCCCTTGGTTCTGGACTTCCCAGACATCGGGAACATTCTTCTCGCATCTAACCTGTCCAGTCCCGTCAGAATTTTATATGTTTCTATGAGATCCCCTCTCATCCTTCTAAACTCCAATGAATACAGGCCCAGTCGATCCAGTCTCTCTTCTTATGTCAGTCGCCATCCCGGGAATCAGTCTGGTGAACCTTTGCTGCACTCCCTCAATAGCAAGAACTTCCTTCCTCATATTAGGAGACCAAAATGGAACACAATATTCCAGGTGAGGCCTCACTAAGGCCCTGTACAACTGCAGTAGAACCTCCTTGTTCTTATACTCAAATCCTCTTGCTCTGAAGGCCAACATACCATTTGCCTTCTTCTCCGCCTGCTGTACCTGCATGCCAACTTTCAATGACTGATGTAGCATGACACCAGGTCTCGTTGCATCTCCCCTTTTCCTAATCTGCCGCCATACAGATAATATTCTGCCTTCATATTTTTGTCACCAAAGTGGATAACGTCACATTTATCCACATTCTGCTGCATCTGCCATGTGTTTGCCCACTCACCTAACCTGTCCAAGTTACTCTGCAGCCTTTTAGTGTCCTCCTGACAGCTCACACCGTCACCCAGCTTAGTGTCATCTGCAAACTTGGAGATATTACACTCAATTCCCTCATCCAAATCATTAATGTATATTGTAAATAGCTGGGGTCCCAGCACTGAGCCTTGCGTCACCCCACTAGTCACTGCCTGTCATTCTGAAAAGGTCCCGTTTATCCCGACTCTCTGCTTCCTGTCTGCCAACCAGTTCTCTATCCACATCAGTACACTACCCCCAATACCATGTGCTTTACTTTTGCACACCAATCTCTTGTGTGGGACCTTGTCAAAAGCCTTTTGAAAGTCCAAATACACCACATCCACTGGTTCTCTCCTTGTCCACTCTACCAGTTGCATCACTTGATTATGAGCTTAACGGATACACTCAAATGCCTTAAGCAGAGAACTAAACCATATTATCTGATTTTGCTCTGGGTAGAGATTCGTAACCTTCGATGATTCTTTTGTTCTTATCTCTCTCTATGAATTGTAAAGGAAAGCTTAAGATCTGTATAGGGCTCTAGTCACGTATACCATCCTTGTAACCTTGATGATTCCTGATGTGTGATAGGAGTTTTTCAGTTTTCCGAACTGATCTGTTTATCATTGCCTTGTTTGTTTGTGATATAGGCTATCTCTTATCTGGGTGATCATTGGCCCCTTATTCATCATTCCTTGCTAATAAAAGATCTCTTCTTGCTGACAAAGCTTTTTTTTGCTAACTGTAATCCGTACCCTGAAAGATTCTAGGAATGAACAACTTTGAGGACTATATTATTTCTAGCTGTAGTACAAGGGCCGCTGTAAAGCTGCCGCTCCCCCAACCTTTTTGGGGCCTTTAGCACCAAAATGTTTTCGTATTTGGGCCGCCCCATATTAGCTCCAAAAGTGAACAAATGGGTTCCAGCGTTAATGAACCCTTCCAAAGTGGATTTTTCAGCGGTGTGGCTGTCTTAATGTGAGCGATATCACCGAAATTCCGCATGTGGGTAAGGGTTTCTAGTGAGCCAGCTGCTCCCTGGCCTTTTTAAAGGGCAGGGTTTGCAGCAAGGCCCTGAGGGGGGGAAAGGAGCTTGGAAGGATGGCTGGTGTAAGAGGTGCAAGGAGAGCCAACAGGTTCACTGATATAGTGTTGAGGACAGAAGAAGAATACTGTTTCCTGACGTGGGGAGACCTGACAGACAGGCAGTACATAATACATGGAGGGAGATTGCAGGGGAGGTGTCAGGCACCTCCATATATGTCAGGGGGGTGCTGGCCAGTCTGCACCCGGCCCTGCCAGGGTAGCGATGGGTCAACGCCTCCTAACTCCAGGGACAGGGATCCTCCTCCTCCTCCTGCTCTTGCACCTCCTCCTCCTCAGGTAGTACTGCTGGCTCAGCCTCCAGCGGCTGACCCCTCATGATGGCCAGGTTGTGCAACATGCAGCAGACCACGACGATGATGGAGACCCGTTGAGGAGAGTACTGCAAGGTGCCACCAGAGCGGTTCAGGCACTGGAACCTCTGCTTAAGGATGCCTATTCACTGCTCAATGATTAACCTGGTGGCACAATGAGCATCACTGTAGGCATGCTCTGGGGCTGTCCTGGGGTTCCTCAGTGGAGTGAGCAGCCAAGTGGAAAAGGGACAGCCCTTGTCCCCAAGCGGTCAACCGCAATCCTGATTAGTGTCATGTATGTAACCAGCATACTACTGTAACCCTTATACAATTGTAACCCTCATGTAACCACTACATACTGTACACACTTACTAGAAATGCACACCTTGACCACAGGGGGTGTACTTGTGGGAGACACTCCTTACCTGGAGATTCAGGTATATAAGGGGAGGTCCCTCGCAGGGCCAGCACCCCTTGGTCCCGGTAATAAAGGTGAAGGTCACAGAGTGACTGTGTCTGCAGTACGTGCCTCGTGTGATTATGTTTAAGAGTTAAGGACTCAACAATTAGGGCCGGTCAAGACCGCGGGCACACTGGTCTGGCGCAGAATGAAGGAATCATGGCTACTACCTCCCTTGCCCGCTGCCTGTCTGCACGATGCAGACACCTTCTCCTGCGTGCCAGCCTGATTCAAACTAGGTGTACCAGGCGTCGCCCTCCCAACACTCCTCCCATCCTCAGGGTGAACCCTGCCAAGCAGGTCTCTGCAGCCCAGAGGACTCCACTAAAGAGTCAGACCTGAATGTTGTACAAAAGTATGTGCAAACCTCTGAGCAGAACTCAGCAGGTTTAATGGAGCCAAAACAACGAATAAAAACGATATGAAAAGCTAAATACTGCGGATGATGGAATATGACATAAAAACACTAAAATTAATAAAACTATTTCCCTACCAAAGGGCCCCGAAGGTTCACGAGATGGATCCCCGGGATCAGAGGATTGTCCTACGAGGAGAGATTGAGTAAATTGGGCCTATACTCTCTGGAGAATGAGAGGTGATCTCATTGAAACATATAATATTCTGAGGGGCATTGACAGGGTAGATGCAGGGAGGATGTTTCCCCGATCTGGAGAGTCTGGAACCAGGGGTCACAGTCTCAGGATTAGGCCATTGAAAACTGAAATGAGGAGGAATTTCTTCACTAAGAGGGTTGTGAATCTGTGGAATTCTTTACCCCTGATACGTCCTTACTATACAGTACAAATGCACACGAGGCCCATGCTTGAGAGAAGGTCAGTCTGTGACCTGTCCTTTATTCCTTAGCACTCAAGTGCTGGAAGTGGCTGGAGCTTCCCCTTTTATATCTGAAGGTCCAGGTTAGGAGTGTCTCCCACAAGTTCACCACCTAGTAGTCATTGTTCTCACAGTGTACAACTTGTAAAGTCCTGTCTCCTCAGTACAGATTCACATGAGGCATGTGGTGAAGTCAAGGGCACTCTGGACCTGCACCTTTATTTCACAGCTCTGGAATGCTGCACTTGCCTGAGACCTGCCCTTATATACCTGTCTCTTGCAAGTGCACCCCTGGTGGTAAGGTATACTGGTGGTTACAGGTCATATCTTATTACAGTCATGTATAGCATGTTAGGATACAGTTATATATAATAATGTAAGATACATGACATCAAGGTCTTATTGTCTTTATAGGTTCAGTCTCTCAGGTGGTCTACGCTCTCGCGTGGAGCGTCTGAGTTGTGGTTCAGTTGCTTGCCTTGGTGTCTGTTTTTCTTTGGGTGTGGTTGCTGGTATCTCGCCTGGGCTGTCTGTTTCGATTGGTGTGATTGTTGTTGACTCGCCTGGGCTGTCTGTTGGGATTGCCCTTTCCTCAGGTTGTTCCCTCTGTCTGTCCACCAGGTGTGGTGCGAGTTCCACATTGTAGTCTGCCTCTGGTTCCGCAGTATTGTTGGTAAATCTGCTTTTGACTTGGTCTACATGCCTCCGGCAGGTTTTGCCATTGTCCATTTGTACTACCAGTAGCCTGTTTCCTTCCTTGCCGTTACTGTCCCTGCAAGCCATTTGGGACCCCTGCCATAGTTTAGTACAAACACTTTGTCCCCTATCTCATTCCATCTCCCTCTCGAATTTCTGTCATGGTACTCAGTCAGCTTACAGCGCTTTGCCTCAACGATTTCATGCATGTCTGGGAGGATTAACGAGAGCCTTGTTTTTAAAGTCCTTTTCATCAACAGTTGCGCGAGGGGATCCCAGTCAATGAGTGCGGACGAGATCTGTATGCCAGCAGCAGTCGCGACAGGCGACTCTGCAGCGTGGGACCTTGGATTTTAAGCATGCCTTGTTTAATGATTTGCACTGCTCTCTCCGCCTGGCCGTTGGAGGCCGGCTTGAACGGTGCCGTCTTGACGTGATTTATGCCGTGGTCAATTATAAAGTCTTGGAATTCTGCACTGGTGAAGCACGGACCATTGTCACTGACCAATATGTCATGGATTCCGTGCGTTGCAAACATGGTTGCGAGGCTCGCCACAGTGGTGGAGGTTGTGCTCGAGTTTAAAATGGTGCATTCGATCCAATTTGAAAATGCATCTACGAGGAACATTTTGCCCATGAATGGGCCCGCATAGTCTACGTGCACCCGCGACCACGGTTTGGTAGGCCAGGGCCCGGGGCTCAGTGGAGCCTCCCTGGGGGCATTGCTGAGTTGGGCACAAATGGTGCACCTTCAGACGCAGAGCTCCAGGTCCGCGTCAATACCAGGCCACCAGACGTGGGATCTGGCTATGGCCTTCATGAGAACGATCCCCGGGTTCTCGCGGTGGAGCTCCCGGACAAATGCCTCTCTGCCTCGCAGAGGCATGACTACTCGGCTGCCCCACATCAGGCAGTCTGCTTGCAGTGATAGCTCATGCATGCGCCTGTGAAAGGGTTTTAATTCCTCGGGGCAGGCATCGCAAGCCTCTGCCCAGTCACCGGTTAGGACACATCTTTTTACTAAGGATAACGTGGGGTCACTGGCCGTCCAGGCTCTGATTTGGCGAGCCGTCATGGGCGAACCTGTGGACTCAAAGGCATTGATTGCCATGACTATCTCACAGTCCTGTTCGTCAGACCCTTCCGTGTTCGCCAGGGGTAGCCTGCTGAGCGCGTCGGCACAGTTGTCTGTGCCTGGTCTGTGCCTTATGGTATAGTCGTAGGACGCCAGCATGAGTGCCCATTGTTGAATTCGCGCCGAGGCGTTGGCGTTTATTGCCTTACTCTCGGATAGGAGGGACGTGAGGGGCTTGTGGTCGGTTTCTAATGCGAACTTGGCCCCGAAAAGGTATTGGTGCATCTTTTTGACACCGTACACGCACGCGAGCGCCTCCTTCTCTACCATTCCGTACCCGCACTCTGCCCTCGAAAGTGACCTGGAGGCATAAGCTATGGGTTGTAATTTGCCCACACTATTGACATGTTGCAAAACGCACCTGACCCCATACGCTGACACATCGCATGTGAGAACTAGCTTTTTACCTGGGTCAAAGAAAGTCAAAACACTGTTGGAACACAGAAGGTTGCGTGCCTTATTGAAGGCGCGTTCCTGGGCGTCCCCCCAAAACCAATCGCACCCCTTCCTGAGTAGTACGTGGAGAGGCTCAAGCAGCGTGCTTAAGTTCTGCATAAAGTTCCTAAAGTAATTGAGTAGCCTGAGAAAGGCGCGCAGTTCTGAGACATTCCGGGGCCTGGGTGCCAGGCGAATTGCTTCTGTTTTGGACTCTGGTGGGCGGATTCCATCAGCCGCAATCCTTCTGCCCAAAAATTCAACCTCGGGTGCAAGAAACAGTCACTTGGATTTCTTGACTCGTCGGCCTACCCGATCCAACCGCTTTAGTACTTCCTCCAAATTACGGAGATGGGAGTCGGTGTCCCTGCCCATGATAAGTATGTCGTCTTGAAATACAACCGTCCCCGGGATGGACTTGAGCAGACTCTCCATGTTGCGCTGGAATATGGCAGCTGCCGACCTGATGCCGAATGGGCATCGATTATACATGAAAAGGCCTCGATGTGTGTTGATGGTGGTGAGTAGCTTGGATTCCTCGGTCAATTCTTGCGTCATATACGCAGATGTGAGGTCTAATTTTGAGAAAAGTTTACCTCCAGCCAATGTGGCAAATAAAGTGGCTCTGGGCAGCGGGTACTGAACCTGGAGGGAGACTCTGTTTATGGTAGATTTGTAGTCCCCACAGATTCGTACGGATCCATCAGGCTTCATGACTGGGACGATGGGACTTGCCCAGTCGCTAAATTCCACAGGTGATATAATGCCTTCCCGCAGAAGCCTGTCTAGTTCGTGTTCAATCTTTTCCCTCATCACATAGGGTACAGCTCTGGCCTTGTGATGGACCGGTCTAGCATCCTGTGTGATGTAGATTTTGACTTTGGCCCCTTTGAAAGTGCCCACACCTGGCTGAAAGAGATGTTCAAATCACTTTATAACTGTTGAGCAGGAGGCCCGTGCCTCTAATGACATGGCATGGACATCATCCCATTTCCAGTATAGTTTTGCCAGCCAGCTTCTCCCCAGCAGTGCTGGGGGGTCTCCGGGGACAATCCACAGGGGAAGTCGGTTCACTGTCCCTTTGTGTGTGATAGAGAGCATGGCGCTACTGAGGACTGGTACGATATCTTTGGTATAGGTCCTTAGTGTGGTGTCGACCCTTGTGAGTTTTGGTTTGTCTCTTTTATGCGGCCACAGTTGTTCAAATTGTTGAGCGCCCATGAGAGATTGACTCGCTCCCGTATCCAGCTCCATGTTGACAGGTAGGGCCCTCATCATTATAGGAGGCGTCCTGTTGTAGGAGCAGCGGCCATTGATTGTGTTGACCTGCTATACATCGGTGTCCCGGGTACTGTCCCCACCATCTTCTGGTCCGCTTTCCGACCCATCCGATTCGTATACCAGCCGAGCTGCCGTTTTTTTGCACATGCGGGCCAAATGCCCTGTATATTCACAATTTCTGCAAACAGCCTGCTGAAATCGACATCCCCTTGCCGAGTGCCCACCCCCACACCTCCAGCACAGACCTGTTCCATTGTTCAAAGAGTTTCCAAAGAATGAGCTGCGTCTGGCTGATCTCTCTTGAGCTTCTCTCAGTATGTAGTTGATTGCTCGCATTGTTGGTTGATGAGATGTGAACGGCCGTTCCTGTGGCCCTTGATGGCTTCTGCCTGCTGTCGAGAACCTGTTCTCCTGGTTTTGTCTGTGTGTGGGGGTAGCAGCTTGTGAACTTCTTGTTCCAATATTTCGTTAGTTGTCGTACCTGCATTGTAAATCAACCTCGTTTCTTCTTCCCCTACCAAGAATGTCTGTGTAACCAGTGCTGCCTAAGGTCAGGTTCTTGGTCTCTATGAGCTTTTGGAATATTCCTGCGTGGCCTATTCCTTCAATGAAAAAGTCTCTCAGCATTTCTCTCCTCAGTTCATCGGAGGACTCACATAAACTAGCCAACCTCCGAAGTTCCACCACGAAGTCGGGTATGCTCTGGCCCACACAGCGTCTGTAGTTGTAGAACCTGTGTCTGGCCATGTGTAGGCTGCTCGCTGGCTTCAGGTGGTCTCTTACCAGTGTGCTCAATTCTTCAAACGACTTGCTTGCTGGTTTCTCGGGTGCCAACAGATCCTTCATTAAAGTGTATGTTTTCGAGCCACAGCTGGTCAAGAGATGGGCTCTTCTCTTGTCTGCCTTATCGTCGCCTAACCAGTCTTTGGTTACAAAGCTTTGCTGGAGCCTTTCTATAAAGTCCTCCCAATTGTCTCCCGCATTGTACTTTTCATCTGATCCGTTGTTCGCCATTCTGTGGATTCTGTAATCCCGTAACTCGTCGCCACTGTAAAGTCCTGTCCCCTCAGTACAGATTCACACGAGGTATGTAGTGAAGTCAAGGTCACTCTGGGCCTGCACCTTTATTTCACAGCTCTGGAATGCTGCACTTGCCTGAGACCTGCCCTTATATACCTGTCTCTTGCAAGTGCACCCCTGGTGGTAAGGTATGCTGGTGGTTACAGTCATGTATAGCATGTTGGGATACAGTTATATAAAATAATGTAAGATACATGACACAACTGAGGTCAGATTATACATGGGTTACAATGCTGGTTGAATACATGACATCACCTCCCCCCCCCAAAGTCTTATTGGGATCACAGGTTGAGTCTCGATGGTGGTTTACGCTCCCTTGTAGAGCGCCTGAGTTGGGGCTCCGGTTGTTGGGCGCTGGCCTGAGTGTCTGCTGTTTGCGGTGCCTCAGGCCTGTCCGGACTGCCCATAGTGACTAGGCTCTCCTCCACTTGGTTCCTGTGTTCGGTCACCTGTGGTGGAGTGAACTCTACATCGTGTTCTTCCTCTGCTTCGTCTATGGGGTTGCTGGACCTCCTTTTTGTTTGATTCACGTGTTTGCGGCAGATTTGTCCATTGGTAAGTTTAACTACCAGGATCCTATTTCCCTCTTTGGCAATCACAGTGCCTGTGAGCCATTTGGGCCCTGCAGCGTAGTTGAGGACAAAAACAGGGTCATTTACATCAATACATCGCGCCCTCGCATTCCTGTCATGGTAGTCATATTGTGACTGGCGCCTGCTCTCGACAATTTCTTTCATGGTGGGGTGTATAAGGGATAACCGGGTTTTGAGCGTCCTTTTCATTAGCAGCTCTGCGGGTGGAACCCCTGTGAGTGTGTGATAAGCGTCTTTGTAGGGAACCCCCTTGAATTCTGAGCATCCCCTGTTTGATTATCTGCACTGCTTGTTCTGCCTGGCCGTTTGAGGCCGGCTTGAATGGTGCCGTTCTGACATGGTTAATTCCATTGCCTGCCATGAAGTCCTGGAATTCAGTGTTTGTGAAGCACGGGCCATTGTCGCTGACCAAGATGTCCGGTAGACCGTGGGCGGCGAACATTGCCCATAGACTTTCTACCGTGGCAGAGTAGGTGCTTGAATTTAAAATGTCACACTTGATCCATTTGGAGTAGGCGTCTACTACAACCAAAAACATTTTTCCCATGAAAGGACCTGCGTAGTCCACATGGATGCGTGACCATGGCTTGGCGGGCCAGGACCAGGGGCTAAGCGGGGCTTCCCTGGGCGCATTGCCCAGCTGGGCACACGTGTTGCACCTGCGAACACAAAGTTCCAGATCTGCGTCTATTCCTGGCCACCAAACGTGTGACCTGGCAATTGCCTTCATCATGACAATGACCGGGTGCTCATTGTGGAGTTCTCTGATGAACACCTCTCTGCCCATCTGGGGCATGACTACGCGGTTTCCCCACAGTAGGCAATCAGCCTGAATCGAGAGTTCATCCTTGCACCTATGAAATGGTTTAAATTCCTCAGGGCATGCCCTGTACGTGGCTGCCCAGTCCCCATTCAGGACACATTTCTTGACTAGAGACAATAGCGGGTCTCTATTTGTCCAGACTTTAATCTGACGGGCTGTCACGGGTGAGCCTTCGCTTCCGAAAGCTTCAACAGCCATGACCATCTCAGCAGCATGCTCGGTAGCCCCCTCAGTGGTGGCTAGTGGGAACCTGCTGAGTGCATTGGCGCAGTTTTCGGTGCCCGGTCTGTGCCGAATTGTGTAGTCATAGGCAGCTAATGTGAGTGCCCACCTCTGTATGCGGGCCGATGCGTTTGCATTTATGGCCTTGTTGTCGGCCAAAAGGGAAGTTAGGGGTTTGTGATCTGTCTCCAGCTCAAATTTCCTGCCAAACAGGTACTGGTGCATTTTCTTTACCGCATACACACATGCGAGCGCCTCCTTTTCTACCATCCCGTAGCCCCTTTCTGCCTGGGACAGACTCCTGGAGGCATAAGCTACTGGCTGTAACTGACCCTTGGCATTGACACACCCGACACCATAGGACGACGCATCGCATGTTAACACAAGTTTCTTACATGGGTCATATAGCGTTAACAGATTGTTGGAACATAACAAATTGCGTGCTCTATTAAAAGCCCTTTCCTGGCTGTCCCCCCAGACCTATTCGCGACCTTTGCGTAGGAGCACGTGTAACGGCTCTAACAGCGTGCTCAATTTGGGAAGAAAGTTACCAAAATAGTTCAGGAGCCCCAGGAATGAACGCAGTTCCGTCGTGTTACGGGGTCTGGGTGCTCTCTGGATCACTTCCATCTTGGACGCAGTAGTCTGCTGCTACCCTCATCCCCAGGAATTCTACCTCTGGAGCTAGGAAGACGCACTTCGCCTTTTTCAGTCGCAGCCCTACCCGGTCCAGTCTGCGTAGCACCTCCTCCAGGTTGTGGAGGTGTTCTTCAGTATCGTAACCCGTGATGAGGATGTCGTCCTGAAAAACCACTGTCCCTGGAATCGACTTGAGGAGGCTTTCCATATTTCGTTGGAAGATCGCGGCGGCCGAGCGAATCCCGAACGGACATCTGTTGTACTCAAACAACCCCTTGTGTGTTGTGATGGTGGTCAGCTTCTTCGACTCACTCGCCAACTCCTGGGTCATATAAGCTGAGGTCAGGTCCAATTTTGAAAAAAGTTTGCCACCGGATAGCGTCGCAAAGAGGTCCTCCGCTCTCGGTAGCGGGTACTGGTCTTGGAGTGACACCCGATTGATGGTGGCCTTGTAATCACCACATATCCTGACCGACCCATCCGCCTTGAGCACCGGCACAATCGGGCTCGCCCGGTCACTGAATTCGACTGGCGAGATGATGCCTTCCCTCAGCAGGCGGTCCAATTCGTCTTCTATCTTTTCCCGCATCACGTACGGCACCACTCTGGCCTTGTGGTGTACTGGCCTGGCGTCCGGGTTTATGTGAATCACTACCTTGGCCCCCATGAAAGTGCCAATGCCGGGTTGAAATAATGAGTCAAATTTGTCCAGGATCTGTGAGCATGATACTCGCTCCACAGAGGAAATTGCATTGACATCGCTCCATTTCCAGTTCATGACAGCAAGCCAACTCCTCCCCAGTAGTGCGGGACCATCCCCCGGGACAACCCAGAGTGGTAACCTGTTCTCCGAATCTTTGTGGGTCACGACTACCGTGGCGCTGCCTAGCACCGGAATGATCTCCTTTGTGTATGTCCGTAGCTGTGCGTCAATCGCCGATAATTTTGGCCTCCTGGCCTTGGACGGCCACAACTTTTTGAACTGTTTGATACCCATCAGGGACTGGCTGGCCCCCGTGTCTAGCTCCATTGATACTGGGATGCCATTGAGGAGCACTTTCATCATTATCGGTGGCATCCTGGTGTATGAACTGTATATGTGCTCCACATGAACTCGCTGAACTTCAGCTTCCAGCGATTTCCCCCAGCGTTCACTTCTGCAATTTCTGCAGGTATTTTGC
Organism: Pristiophorus japonicus; assembly: GCF_044704955.1. Taxonomy (NCBI): domain Eukaryota; kingdom Metazoa; phylum Chordata; class Chondrichthyes; family Pristiophoridae; genus Pristiophorus; species Pristiophorus japonicus. Next base: position 288,283,407 of record NC_091981.1, on the reverse strand, counting down.
TCATCTCTGCAAACTCCGGCTGAGTGTGTCCCTCCACGCCTCCAACATGAGCTGCTGTTGGAAACAAAAGGTCCCTTGCCAGTCGATCGTCCCTGACTGCCCCTGTGATTGTCCTTGAGTGCGCCATTAACAGGTGTTGATGGCCCCATTACTGGCCGCATTGTCCCTTGCAATGGCGTGAATCGCCGTTCAGCTTGCCATTGTCTCTGTCGAACTCCCCCTCTGGGTTCGACTACATGTTGGGGCATGCCCGACTGCCCTTGTCTGCCTGGAGAATTGTGTGCTGCTTTAACAATGTTGAATCTCTGTCCCAGCCATTCCTTAACACAGTACCTCTCGTCTGTTCTGCTAGTGACCATGCTCGCGTGGTTTAAATCCCAGTTTCTCGTCGCCATTGATACGTCCTTGCTACACAGTACAAATGCACACGAGGCCCATGCTTGAGAGGTCAGTCTGTGACCTGTCCTTTATTCCTTAGCACTCAAATGCTAGAAGTGGGTGGAGCTTCCCCTTTTATATCTGAAGGTCCAGGTTAGGAGTGTCTCCCACAAGTTCACCACCTGGTGGTCATTGTTCTCGCAGTGTACAACTTAGGTCAGATTATACATGGGTTACGATGCTGGTTGAATACATGACAACCCCATAGTGCTGTGGATGCTGAGTCCTTGAGTATGTTCAAAACTGAGATTGATATATTTTCGGACTCGAGGGGAATCAAGGGATATGGGGTAAAAAAACGCTGGAAATACTCAGCAGGTCAGGCAGCATCTGTGGAGAGAGAAACAGAGTTAACGTTTCAGGTCGACCTTTCGTCAGAACTCAAGGGATGTGGGAATCGGGCAGAAAAGTGGAGTTGAGGTTGATGATCAGCCATGAACTTATTGAATGGCGGAGCAGGCTCGAAGGGCCCCACGGCCTACTCCTGCTCCGAATTTTTACCACTTAGCTGTCATCTCCGTTGCTCTTTCCTTGTGTCTCTCTCTCTCTCTTTTCTCACGGAATTTCTCTCCATTATTGTCTTTTTGCAAACGGAGCTTCACAGAGGGACAAAGCGGGAGCTGCCAGCGTCAACAGGATGGAAGAGGGAGGGCAGTGCGCGGCATCATGCGCTGGCTCAGGAGGATGGAGTGGGCAGCACACACACACAGGTATGGTTCCCGCTGGGCCTGGGTTGCGGTTCCGGTCAGGAGTACAGGGCTATTGGTTGCTTACTCGTAGAGTTTACCTGTGTTCTGATTTTGTGTTGGGGTGGCAAGGGGACAAGACGATCCTATATGGATGTCTAGAAGGAAAGGGTTAGACTGACTTCATCATCATCATAGGCGGTCCCTCGAAACGAGGATGACTTGCTTCCACGCCGAAAAGTGTTTCGATGATATTCCAGATCCCGAACTCCATGTTGAAGTGGAAGATGCCTGTGCGTGGATTTTTTTTAACATGCTGCTGCACACCAGCCACCACACGGGCTTGACAGAGCTCGGTCTTGGTCCAGTGACAAGGATTAACCAAGACGACTGGAGACCAGCTCTGCTGCACAAACCTAGTGCGCACACACAGTTTTGGTTTCTATATTTATGAAAGGATGTACTTGCTTTGGAGGCAGTTCAGAGAAACATAGAAACATAGAAAATAGGTGCAGGAGTAGGCCATTGCGAACTTCGAGCCAGTACCGCCATTCAATAAGATCATGGCTGATTATGCAACTTCAGTACCCCATTCCTGCTTTCTCTCCATACCCCCTTGATCCCTTTAGCCGTAAGGGCCACATCTAACTCCCTTTTGAATATATCTAACGAACTGGACTCAACAACTTTCTGTGGCAGAGAATTCCACAGGTTCACAATTCTCTGAGTGAAGAAGTTTCTCCTCATCTCGATCCTATATGGCTTACCTCTTATCCTTAGACTGTGACCCCTGGTTCTGGACTTCCTCAACATCAGGAACATTCTTCCTGCATCTAACCTGTCCAATCCCGTCAGAATTTGATATGCTTCTATGAGATCCCCTCTCATTCTTCTAAATTCCAGTGAATATAAGCCTTGTCGATCCAGTCTTTCTTCATATGTCAGTCCTGCTATCCCGGGAATCAGTCTGGTGAACCTTTGCTGCACTCCCTCAATAGCAAGAATGTCCTTCCTCAGATTAGGAGACCAAAACTGAACACAATACTCAAAGTGTGGTCTCACCAAGGCCTATACAATTGCAGTAAGACCTCCCTGCTCCTATACGCAAATCCTCTCGTTATGAAGGCCAACAAGCCATTTGCTTTCTTAACTGCCTGCTGTACCTGCATGCCAACTTTCAATGACTGATGTACCATGGCACCCAGGTCTCGTTGCACCTCCCCTTTTACTAATCTGTCACCATTCAGATAATAATCTGCCTTCGTGTTTTTGCCACCAAAGTGGATAACCTAACACTTATCCACATTATACTGCATCTGCCATGCATTTGCCCACTCACCTAACCTGTCCAAGTTACCCTGCAGCCTCTTAGCACCTTCCTCACAGCTCACACTGCCACCCAGCTTAGTGTCATCTGCAAACTTGGAGATACTACGTTTAATTCCTTTGTCTAAATCATGAATATATATTGTAAATAGCTGGGGTCCCAGCACTGAACCTTGCAGCACCCCACTAGTCACTGCCCGCCATTCTCACTTTTTGCTTCCTGTCTGCCAACCAGTTCTCTATCGACGTCAATACATTACCCACAATACCATGTGCCTTAATTTTGCACACTAAGCTCTTGTGTGGGACCTTGTCAAAAGCCTTTTGAAAGTCCAAATACACCACATCCACTGGTTCTCCCTTATCCACTCTACTAGTTACATCCTCAAAAAATTCTAGAAGATTTGTCAAGCATGATTTCCCTTTCACTAGGTTGATTCCGGAGATGAGGGGGTTGACTTATGAGGAAAGGTTGAGTAGGTTGGGCCTCTACTCATTGGAATTCAGAAGAATGAGAGGTGATCTTATCGAAACGTATAAGATTATGAGGGGGCTTGACAAGGTGGATGCAGAGAGGATGTTTCCACTGATGGGGGAAGACTAGAACTAGGGGGCATGACCTTAGAATATAGGCCGTCCATTTAAAACTGAGATGAAAAAAAATTTATTCTCTCAGAGGATTGTAAATCTGTGGAATTCACTGCCTCAGAGAGCTGTGGAAGCTGCGACATTGAATACATTTAAGACAGAAATAGACAGTTTCTTAAACGATATGGGGATAAGGGGTTATGGGGAGCGGGCGGGGAAGTGGAACTGAGTCCATGATCAGATCAGCCATGATCTTATTAAATGGCGGAGCCTACTCCTATTCCTACTTCTTATGTTCTTATGTTCATATCTCAGTGTGGACTGACCCATGCTGCCCCTGGGCCCTCGCCTCTACTGGGCCCTGAACTCTCGCCTCTCCTGGGCTACGATCACGTCCCTCTACGAACTCTTGCCACACCTTCGCCCCAATCTCGCCACTCCTGCTGTACCTGCCCGCACTGCAGTCAGTCGTCGCCCTCCTGCAGCAGCACGCGCTGCTCCCTGCAGTGGTATGCCGCCGCACGCTGCTCCCTCCAATGGCCCCGGCCTGCTGATGGTCTTGCAGTGGGCTAATGGAACACTATATGCAGACTATAGATATACTCTCTGTGTAGTCACTGTATATTTCCAAAAGATGGAGACTTGTTTACCTGATGTACTATCAACAAGGTTTATACTGTGTATATACATGCTGGCACCACTAGAGGGTGCAACTGGTGGAGACTGGGGTTTCCTGCCCTGGTGGCAGGGGCTGTATAAAAGGGGAGCCACGATGCTTGTGCCTCACTCTGGAGTTACGAATAACGGACCAAGGTCACTACAGTTTGAGTACAACACATTGCCTCGTGGAGACATTCATAGGTACATTACAGACATAACAACTGGCGACGAGAATACAACTTTCACGCAATTATGGCTACCTTTGGCACACTAAAAGACTTTGCAGAGGGTGATGATTGGGATGCCTTCACAGAAAGGCTGGAGCTATATTTCATGGCAAACGACCTGGCGGGGGAGATGGACACATCAGCGGAGAAGCGCAAGGCTATACTGCTGAACAGTTGTGCGCCCGAGGTCTACCGCCTCGGCAGGGACTTACTGGCACCCACGAAGACCAAATATAAGACATATGGTGAGCTGACTGAACTAATTCGCGACCAAAACAGAGCATCCTCACGGCCAGGCACAGATTCTACACTCACCGCAGGCCTGAGGGCCAGGAGATTGCAAAATATGTTTCTGACCTCAGGAGACTTGTGGCACCATGTGATTTCGACACGCATCTCAATGAAGCATTGCAAGACATCTTCGTTATGGGAATTGGCCACGAGGGCCTCCTTCACAAGCTAATATCTGCCGACACCACAGTCAACCTGCAGAAGGCCATCAGCATCAGTCAAGCGTTCATGACCTCGACCTGCAGCACCAAGCAAATTATTCATCCTGTGGACTCAAACCCAGCAAGTACTGTACACAGAATGGTGCCTTTCACAGGCAAGACTCAGGGCAGAGAGCACAGACCTCAGGGTTCCATAACTCAGAGTCCACCGAGGGGTGCTAATCGAGTAGCACCATGCTGGTGTTGCGGATGAAACTATAGGGCTCATCAGTGTCGGTTTGCTGAGTACGTATGCAAAGCCTGTAACACGAAGGACCATCTCCAGCATATGTGTAAAAGAAATACGATTCACCATCTAGCAGAGGAGTCGGTAAATGACTTTGAATCCAGAGGGGAGTATAATGATTTGGCCAGAGAGATAGCTCAGCCCCAAGAAGAAGTGTATGGAGTGTATACCCGTACCACCAATTGTCCTCCAGTGAAGATGGAAGTCGAGATAAACGGCGTTCCAGTCTTCATGGAAGTGGACACGGTAGCGAGCCAGTCAGTGATGAGCCAGGATGCCTTTGAGAGGCTATGGAACGAAAAACGACCCGAGCTGGTTCTAGTACAGGAAAACTTGCGCACCTAGACCAAGGAGCTGATCCCAGTCCTTGGTAGTGCGGATGTAAGTGTAATCCATAATGGCGTGGTGCACAAGTTACCTCTGTGGATTGTTGCAGGTGATGGTCCAACGCTACTCGGAAGAAGATAGATGGGGAAGATCCAGTGAAAATGGGAAGATCTCTTAATTCCAGCAATCGATGTCTCCCTTGCTCTGTGGCAGAGCAAAACCTGTCCTTCGCTTGGGCCAGAACAGATCAGCGCAGCACCTGAGGTACAGACTGTCCATCACGACTGCGTGGCAATGATCCGACCGGAACGACCTAAAAGTACCTTCCCGGCTCCAGTGGCAGGACTTCTGGGGAGGAAGATCGAATTCACAGGCACTCTTCCAGCTTTTGTGGCAGAATCGCGGGAGAGAAGGATCAAGGCAGTCGACCTCGAGGACAGAGGCAAGATGGCGTTCCTGCTGCAGCGAGGGGCAGCGTGGCCGGAAAAAAGATGGCCGCGGCCATATCACGAGGTGCAACGCTGAGGGACCAACATGTGGTGTCGAACAAAGGATTTGATTAGAGTAAAGCCAGCAGTGCTCTCTTAAAGGAGACCTGCAACCAACTGAACTTAAAGAGACATTGTATGCACGGCAATCAATGTAACGAACCGTTTAAGATTGTGAACAAAATGTTGTTGTGAATTGTCGGTACTATTCCTAATGCGAGATGTCGGGAATAGAGTGTCCCCAAAAGTAGCAAGCGAGCGACCTCAGGAGGGTGAAGGCATTGATCCTGATACCCTGCCCCAGGTCTATCCCATGCTGCAGGCAGACGATGGCACTGTTTACCACGGACCTGGAAATGAAAACGGCACCAATACGCGCAGTCGGCTGCCGTTGCCCACCCCCGGGTGGAGATGGCGCAGCCCCCAGACCCAGTCGCTACCTCGGCCATGTCCGGGAGCGAAAGGTCAGAACCAACGAGTTCCCCAAACGAGACCTGGGACAGCCAGGTTCTCAACACCGTTAGAGAGCAGGCAGAAGACTCTGCAGCCCTCAAAGGAGGACAGGGGGGGCCACACACATCTGTGGCTCTCCCCACCACTAGGTAACGGCAAAGGCCCCGAGTCCTGGCAAGGTGAGCGAACCAAGCCCATCCCGCTGGCAGGGGGCGCAGCGCCGGCATCCGACGACTAGGACCCCGTCCGGTTGCTCTGGAACCTGCATCTTCGCATACCTGTACTGCTACCTCAGTACTGACCATGACTGAACCATGAATGCAATCTACCCAATCCTGGCACACGACCGTAAAACATAACGAATGTAAGTCACTGAACCAAGGTGTCACGATACAAACGGTAAAAAAAAAAATGTTTTTTCTTCCTTTCTTTGTACTTGCACTGTGTCTGATCCTGTATGTTAATGTAACAAACCAGCTGCATGATCTCGCTGTGGAGGGGGGGAAATAGATGTATGTAGCCATGGACACACACATGGATCACACCCAGAACCCACTGGAACCTCCACTGCATCATTGAACCATCCAAACTGGCAACCACTATCCAAAGTTGTGGCAAATGGACTTGGGGGTTAACAGGGAGAGAGCCAAGTCAAAGCACAGCCAAGGTGCAAGGGCTATTGGCACTTAAGTCTGGGGAGAGCAAAGCCAGAGCACATAGTGCAAAGGGAATTGGCACAAAGGATTTGGGGAAGAGTGATATTATATATGCAGATTACAAATATACTCTCTATGTAGTCACTGTATAGAAAACATAGAAACATAGAAAATAGGTGCAGGAGTAGGCCATTCAGCCCTTCCAGCCTGCACCGCCATTCAATGAGTTCATGGCTGAACATGCAACTTCAGTACCCCCTTCCTGCTTTCTCGCCTTGATCCCCCGAGTAGTAAGGACTTCATCTAACTCCCTTTTGAATATACTTAGTGAATTGGCCTCAACTACTTTCTGTGGTAGAGAATTCCACAGGTTCACCACTCTCTGAGTGAAGAAGTTTCTCCTCATCTCGGTCCTAAATGGCTTACCCCTTATCCTTAGACTGTGACCCCTGGTTCTGGACATCCCCAACATTGGGAACATTCTTCCTGCATCTAACCTGTCTAAACCCGTCAGAATTTTAAACGTTTCTATGAGGTCCCCTCTCATTCTTCTGAACTCCAGTGGATACAAGCCCAGTTGATCCAGTCTTTCTTGATAGGTCAGTCCTACCATCCCGGGAATCAGTCTGGTGAATCTTCGCTGCACTCCCTCAATAGCAAGAATGTCCTTCCTCAAGTTAGGAGACCAAAACTGTACACAATACTCCAGGTGTGGCCTCACCAAGGCCCTGTACAACTGTAGCAACACCTCCCTGCCCCTGTACTCAAATCCCCTCGCTATGAAGGCCAATATGCCATTTGCTTTCTTAACCGCCTGCTGTACCTGCATGCCAACCTTCAATGACTGATGTACCATGACACCCAGGTCTCGTTGCACCTTCCCTTTTCCTAATCTGTCACCATTCAGATAATAGTCTGTCTCTCTGTTTTTACCACCAAAGTGGATAACCTCACATTTATCCACATTATACTTCATCTGCCATGCATTTGCCCACTCACCTAACCTATCCAAGTCACTCTGCAGCCTCATAGCATCCTCCTCGCAGCTCACACTGCCACCCAACTTAGTGTCATCCGCAAATTTGGAGATACTACATTTAATCCCCTCATCTAAATCATTAATGTACAATGTAAACAGCTGGGGCCCCAGCACAGAACCTTGCGGTACCCCACTAGTCACTGCCTGCCATTCTGAAAAGTACCCATTTACTCCTACTCTTTGCTTCCTGTCTGACAACCAGTTCTCAATCCACGTCAGCACACTACCCCCAATCCCATGTGCTTTAACTTTGCACATTAATCTCTTGTGTGGGACCTTGTCAAAAGCCTTCTGAAAGTCCAAATATACCACATCAACTGGTTCTCCTTTGTCCACTTTACTGGAAACATCCTCAAAAAATTCCAGAAGATTTGTCAAGCATGATTTCCCTTTCACAAATCCATGCTGACTTGGACCTATCATGTCACCTCTTTCCAAATGTGCTGCTATGACATCCTTAATAATTGATTCCATCATTTTACCCACTGCTGAGGTCAGGCTGACCGGTCTATAATTCCCTGTTTTCTCTCTCCCTCCTTTTTTAAAAAGTGGGGTTACATTGGCTACCCTCCATTCGATTGGAACTGATCCAGAGTCAATGGAATGTTGGAAAATGACTGTCAATGCATCCGCTATTTCCAAGGCCACTTCCTTAAGTACTCTGGGATGCAGTCCATCAGGCCCTGGGGATTTATCGGCCTTCAATCCCATCAATTTCCCCAACACAATTTCCCGACTGATAAAGACTTCCCTCAGTTCCTCCTCCTTACTAGACCCTCTGATCCCTTTTATATCCGGAAGGTTGTTTGTGTCCTCCTTAGTGAATACCGAACTAAAGTACTTGTTCAATTGGTCTGCCATTTCTTTGTTCTTCGTTATGACTTCCCCTGAATCTGACTGCAGGGGACCTACGTTTGTCTTTACTAATCTTTTTTCTCTTTACATACCTATGGAAACTTTTGCAATCCGCCTTAATGTTCCCTGCAAGCTTCTTCTCGTACTCCATTTTCCCTGCCCTAATCAAACCCTTTGTCTTCCTCTGCTGAGTTCTAAATTTCTCCCAGTCCCCGGGTTCGCTGATATTTCTGGCCAATTTGTATGCCACTTCCTTGGCTTTAATACTATCCCTGATTTCCCTTGATAGCCACGGTTGAGCCACCTTCCCTTTTTTATTTTTACGCCAGACAGGAATGTACAATTGTTGTAGTTCATCCATGTGGTCTCTAAATGTCTGCCATTGCCCATCCACAGTCAACCCCTTAAGTATCATTCGCCAATCTATCCTAGCCAATTCACGCCTCATACCTTCAAAGTTACCCTTCTTTAAGTTCCATAAGATGGAGACTTGTTTACCTGATGTATTCTCAATAAGGTTTACACTGTGTATATACTATGCTGGCACCACTAGAGGGTGCAACTGGTGGAGACCGGGGTTTCCTGCTCTGATGGCAGGGCCCAGTATAAAAGGGGAGCCACCATGGCTTGTGCCTCACTCTGGAGTTATGAATAAAGGACCAAGGTCACTACAGTTTGAGTACAACGCACTGCCTCGTGGAGTCATTCATAAGTACATTACAGACATAACATATCGATTTGTTTTTATATTGTAGTAATGTTTGCCTCCGTTTGTTAAATAGGCAAGTATAATTCAAATTGAAAGTCGTAACTGACCTGACAGCTTTTCAAGTTTCAATATGAAGCAACCATCTCCTTAATGAGAGAACTTAATTAATGACATACCATTCTACGTCAAGTCTGACCTTTCACCAATCACCAATAATGGGTGCAAGGACAGAAATTAGTCCTCACGAAAGGAAATATCTGAGTAACTATTATCTGTCGCCTTGGGGTTTCTGTGCAATGGGGAAATTAACTGGTGCTGGATGGTAAAGAATCAAAGACAGATTTATAATTACAGGTTTGACTTGATGGAATGTCAATTATATGTAACAAGAGCATAATTATTGATATGATAACAAAGTAAGCGAGTCATACTGATCTTGTTAGCTCAGTGGAAAAGGTGCTCACTACTAACATAACCAGTTTATCATCGCACCAACGCTCTTCTCAATCTTCCTCGCTGCAATGCTTCATCTCACCTTTAACAAGCTCCCCGCTGGAGTGGAACTAATCTACATGACAAGTGGGAAATTGCTCAATCTCCGATGCCTCCAGTCCAGAACCAAGGTTGTTACAACTTCTGTCATTGAATTACAGTATGCAGACGACACTTACATTTGTGCACACTCGGAAGCTGAACTCCAAACCATCGTTGACAGCTTCACTGAAGCGTATGAGAGCATGGGCCTTCCACTAAAAATCCACAAGACAAAGCTTCTCCACCAACCTGACCCCGCCACTCAGCACTGGCTCCCGATTATCAAGATCCACGACGAGGCCTTGGCCATTTTCTATACCTCGGGAGCCTACTGTCAGCAAGGGCAGACATCGATGACGAAGTCCAACACCGCCTTCAGCGCCAGCACAGCCTTCGGTCACCTGAGGAAAAGAGTGTTTGAAGACCAGGATCTCAAACCCGGCACCAAGCTCATGGTCTACAGAGCAATATTTATACCCACCCTCCTTTATGCTTCAGAGACATGAACTATGTACAGTAGGCACTTCAAAGCACTGGAGAAATAGCACCAACACTGCCTCCACAAAATCCTGCAAATCCATTGGCAGGATAGGCGCACCAACATCAGTGTTGTCTCTCAGGCTGACACCCCCAGCATCGAAGCATTGATCATGCTTCACCAGCTCCGTTGTGCGGGCCACACTGTCCTCATGCCTGATGTATGACTCCCAAAACGGGCACTCTACTCCAAACTATTTCATGGCAGGCAAGCCCCAGGAGGACAGAGAAAACGTTTCAAGGACACCTTCAAAGCCTGCTTGAAAAAATGTAACATCCCACCGACTCTTGGGAATACTTGGCCCAAGACCACTCAATGTGAAGGAGAAGCATTCAAGAAGGAGCCGAACACTTCGAGTCTCTTCACTGGGAGCACGTAGAAGCCAAGTACAAACGGTGGAAGGAGCGAACGACAAATCAAGCACCCCACCCACCCGTCCACCCATCCCTCCAACCACCGTCTGCCCCACCTGCGACAGATGTATATCCCGCATTGGACTCATCAGTCACCTGAGAACTCACATTAGTTTAGAGCGAGAAGGCAATACAGCAGGATAGCAATGGGGGAAATGGTAACTAGATCGTGACAGAATGTATCAATATAAGTGTTATGTCTTCAGATGCTCTGATAATGACTCCACGAGACAATGTGTTGTGCTTGAACTGTAGTGATCTTAGCCCATTTAATGTAAATCCAGAGTGAGGATCACACATGGTGGCCTGCCTTTTATACTAGGCCTAGCACACCTGTACAGGTAACCTACAAGTCTCCCACTGCAGTGCCCTCTGGTGGCACACCTTGTGATAGTACATGTAGTAACCATTTAGGATACATGACATCACTCTCCCCCAAGTCTTTAGTGCAAATCGCCTTTGCATTGGCTGTGCTCTGGGCTTAGCTCTATCTGGTTGACCCTTGGAGGGTCGTTTCCATCTTGGGTGAGTAGGTGGTGTTTTGTTGGCAGTAGAATTGCTGGTGGTTTCTGTTTGTGCGTCCATGAGCATTCCATTCTCTCCCCTTCCAAATACAGATTGTGCCGTTGGTTCATTACATTCATATACATTCAAGTACTAAAAAAAAGTTTGCATTTACAGTATTGCGTTTGTGGTACCGTAGTGAGGTGAGTACATTTGACTGGTGAGGTACATGCATGGAATATACTTGGAGTCAGTGCTGGGGTCAACACCGGTGCGTGAGGACAAACTAGTGCCAGGACTGCTGGATGGTGTCCAGGTAGTCTGGTGGTGGCGCGGTGCCCAGTGCTGGCAGTGGGAGCCCAGTTGGCTCAAGTTGCCTGCTCTTGGGGCTTTTGCCATTGCTTCTAGCGTCGGACAGGTTCACAGATGCCTGTGACCTCCCTGATCTCTCCTTGTGCCCTGGGTCACTGCTACTCCCTGAGCAGCAGTCATCTAGCAGTGCACAGGGAACTGCTGACTCACTTGCCTGGGCGTTGTTTGGTTTTGGATCCTGGCTGGTCCCAGTCCCCTTTGGGAGAACCGTTGCGGATGACCCTTTGCTCCCAGGTGTAGCCTTGGTGGCGATAGGGTCTGGGGGCTGCGCCTTAGCGCAGTTTGCTCTTTCAGGCTGGTGGTGGTTGGTGCCATCGGGTGTCTGAGAGGTGGAGCCGATCAGAGGCAGGGTACCGATACCGGTGCCAGTGCCCTCCTGAGATCGCTTGCTCTGCAGCTTGTATATATTAGCTGCTTGTGGCCACTCCGTGCTGCATCACTCTGGTTCCAGGGACGCAGGCTACAGCATCGGGTAGCTCGCTGGACCCGTGTGCTCCCGATGGGTGTTTGCCCGCTGCATTGACTGAATATTGTTAAAATCCTACATCACACAATGTTTCATTACTTATTGTAAATAACCTGTAGCTCCGTTCGCAATCTCGGGACTTTTCTTGGCTTATTACACGTACACAATGTTGTGTATCTGTAAAGCATGCACTCCCATGTTCCACCACCAGGGAGTGCATCCCCTGAAGTCCCAAGGGATCCCAGCATCCCTTGGGAGCACTGTATATAAACCGGCCCCTAAGGCCTGTTCCTCACTCTGGAGTGTCTTAATAAAGACTGAGGTCACTGTTACTTTAACCTCCCTGTGTGCAGTCTCATCTGTGTTAGGAACACGATAACTGGTGACGAGTATACGAATCCAACCGCAAAGAGGCAGAAAACTGTGGACATCTTGGAGAAGTTCTCAGAGGGTGAGGTCTGGGAAGCCTATGTCGAACAGCTAGACCAGTACTTTGTAGCCAACAAGCTGGATGGAGAAGGAAGCGCTGCAAAAAGGAGAGCGGTCCTCCTCACAGTCTGCGGGGCACCGACCTACAGCCTCATGAAGAATCTTCTGGCTCCGGTGAAACCCACAGATAAGTCGTATGAGGAGCTGTGTACACTGGTTCGGGAGCATCTTAACCCGAGGGAGAGTGTGCTGATGGTGAGATATCATTTTACACGTGCCAGCGATCTGAAGGTCAGGAAGTGGCGAGCTACGTCGCTGAGCTAAGGCGACTTGCGGGACAATGTGAGTTTGATGGCTACCTGGAGCAAATGCTCAGAGACTTTTCTGTACTGGGCATTGGCCACGAGACCATCCTACGAAAACTTTTGACGATAGAGTCACCGACCCTCAGTAAGGCCATTGCGATAGCACAGGCATTTATGTCCACCAGTGATAACACCAAATCTCTCAGCACACAAGTGCTCGCAATGTTCATAAATTAACTGGAACTGCGTTTGCGAGCAGAAATGTACAGGGCAGAAACCACGAGTCTGCAACTGCTAGCAGACCTCAGGTGACCCAGATAACTCAGAGTCCGCAACAAATGATGAATGCAAGCCAATTCACACCTTGTTGACGTTGTGGAGGCTTCCATTCAGCCTATTCATGCCGCTTCAAAGGGTATGTTTGCAAGAGCTGTGGAACAATGGGGCACCTCCAACGAGCTTGCAGTTGAGCTGCAAGTTCTGCAAAACCTGCTAACCACCACGTGGCAGAGGAAGATCGGTCCATGGTGCATCAAAGCAAATTGAGCCTCAGAGAGAGGAGGCAGATGCTGAAGTACACGGGGTGCACACATTTTCGACGAAATGTCCACCTATAATGCTAAATGTAAAATTGAATGGCTTACCCGTAGCCATGGAACTGGACACTGGCGCTAGCCAATCCATCATGAGTAAAAAGATGTTTGAGAGACTGTGGTGCAACAAGGCACTCAGACCAGCCCTGAGCCCCATCCACACGAAACTGAGAACGTACACCAAAGAGCTCATCACTGTCCTGGGCAGCGCCATGGTCAAGGTCACCTACAAGGGCACGGTGCACGAACTGCCATTCTGGATTGTCCCGGGCGATGGCCCCACACTGCTTGGAAGGAGCTGGCTGGGCAAGGTGCGGATCCACTTGTTCCCAGAGGCACGACCCATTCACCACAAGGCGCGAGCGGTACCTCACATGATGAGGGAGAAAGTGGAAATAGAGCTGGACAGGTTGCAACGTGAGGACATCATCTTCCCAGTAGAATTCAGCGAGTGGGCCAGCCCGATTGTTCCAGTACTCAAAAGTGATGGCACGGTCAGGATTTGCGGCGATTATAAAGTAACTATTAATCGTTTCTCGCTACAGGACCAATACACGTTACCTAAGGCAGGCGACCTATTTGCGACGCTGGCAGGAGGCAAGATGTTCACCAAGCTCGACCTGACTTCGGCCTACATGACGCAGGAGCTGGAGGAGTCTTCGAAGGGCCTCACCTGCATCAACACGCACAAGGGACTGTTCATCTACAACAGATGCCCGTTTGGAATTCAGTCAGCTGCAGCAATCTTCCAGAGAAACATGAAGAACCTACTCAAGTCGGTACCACGTGCGGCGTTCTTTCAGGACGACATATTGGTCACGGGTCGGGACACCGCCGAGCACCTACAAAACCTGGAGGAGGTCCTCCAGCGACTGGCATAGGGCTGCGGCTGAAGAGGTCGAAATGCGTCTTCATGGCAACAGAAATGGAATTTTTGGGGAGAAAGATCGCGGCGGATGGCATTTGGCCCACAGACGCCAAGACAGAGGCTATCAGGAACGCGCCCAGGCCACAGAACGTCACGGAGCTGCGGTCGTTCCTGGGACTCCTCAACTATTTTGGTAACTTCCTACTGGGGTTAAGCACCCTTTTAGAGCCCCTACATGTGTTATTGCATAAAGGTGAGAACTGGGTATGGGGAAAAAAACAAGTAATTGCTTTTGAGAAAGCCAGAAACATTTCATGCTCCAACAAGCTGTTGTATTGTATAACCTGTGTAAAAGACTTGTGCTAGCATGTGATGCGTCGTCGTACGGAGTCGGGTATGTATTACAACAAGCTAACGTTGCGGGGAAGTTGCAACCTGTCAGCTATGCCTCCAGGAGCTTGTCTAAGGCCGAGAGGGCAGACAGCATGATTGAGAAAGAGGCATTAGCATGTGTGTTCGGGGTAAAGAAAATGCATCAATACCTGTTTGGCTTCAAATTTGAGCTGGAAACCGATCACAGGCCCCTCATATTCCTGTTCGCTGAAAACAAGGGGATAAATACTAATGCCGCATACAAAGGTGGGCACTCGTGCTATCAGCGTATAACTATACCATCCGCCACAGGCCAGGCACCGAGAACTGTGCGGATGCTCTCAGTCGGCTACCATTGCCCACCACGGGGGTGGAAATGGTGCAGCCTGCAAACTTGTTGATGGTGGCGCAGCCCGCAGACTTGTTGATGGTCATGGAAGGGTTTGAAAATGTTAAATCACCTGTCACGGCCCGACAGATTAGGACTTGGACCAGCCAAGATTCTCTGCTGTCCCTAGTAAAAAACTGTGTACTGCATGGGAGCTGGGCCAGCATCCCCGTTGAAATGCAAGAACTAATCAAGCCGTTCCAGCGGCGAAAGGACAAGCTGTCCATTCAGGCAGACTGCCTGTTGTGGGGTAACCGCGTAGTGCTACCCAAAAAGGGCAGGGAGATGTTCATCTCAGATCTCCACAGCACACACCCGGGTATAGTAATGATGAAAGCGATAGCCAGATCCCACGTGTGGTGGCCCGGTATAGACTCTGACTTAGAGTCCTTTGTACTGCAATGCAGTGTATGTGCTCAGTTGAGCAACGCGCCCAGAGAGGCACCACTAAGTTAGTGGTCCTGGCCCTCCAGACCACGGTCGAGGACCCATGTCGACTATGCGGGCCCGTTACTCGGCAAAATATTCCAGGTTGTGGTGGATGCTTTTTCAAAATAGATTGAATGTGAAATAATGTCGGGAAGCACCGCCACCACCACCATTGAAAGCCTGAGGGTCATGTTTGCCACCCACGGCCTGCCCAACATACTGGTCAGTGACAAAGGTCCATGTTTCACCAGTGCCGAATTTAAAGAATTCATGACCCGCAATGGGATCAAACATGTCACCTTGGCCCTGTTTAAACCAGCCTCCAATGGGCAGGCAGGGCGGGCAGTACAAACAATCAAACAGAGCCTTAAATGAGTCACAGAAGGCTCACTCCAAACCCGCCTGTCCCGAGTACTGCTCAGCTACCGCACGAGCCCCCACTCGCTCACGGGGGTGTCCCCGGCTGAGCTACTCATGAAAAGGACACTTAAAACTGGAGCCTGGAAGGTGCGTTCGGGTTGTCCCAGCTGGATCCTCCCCACGCAGTCGTGCTGAGCGGTCTGTGCCTCGGGTGCTGTGCTGGTCTGCTCTCTGGTGCCAGATCCCACCTCAGGTGGGGGCTTGCTTTGCCTCTGAGCACGGAGGACGTCAATCGCTGGAGGGATGCAATATTCCCAGCTCCAATGGATCTTCTCCATCCACCTTCTTCCGAGTAGCGTTAGTCCATCACCTGCAACAATCCACAGAGGTAACTTGTGCACCGCGCCATCATGGAGCACCTTTACATTCGCACTACCAACGACTGGGATAAGTTCATCGGTGTAGTTGGGCAGCTTTGCCGGAACCGGGACCAACTTGGGTCGTTCAGCCTGACTGTCCCATAGTCTCTCAAAGGCTTTGTGATTCATTACTGACTGGCTCGCCCCTGTGTCCACTTCCATTTATCTCGACTTCCATCCTCAACGGGGAACACTCGGTGGTGCAGGTAAACATGCTATACACCTCATCGTGGGGCTGAGCTGCCTCTCTGACTATCGCTTCATAATCCGCGCTGAATTCATGGCCATCTGCAGACTCTTCATCAGCACAGTGAGTCATATTTCTTTTACACATTCGCTGGAGGTGGCCCTTTGTGCTGCAGCCTTTATACACATAGTCCTTAAAACGGCACTGGTGAGCCCTGTGATCCCCTCCGCAACACCAGCATGGTGCTACTCGATTAGTCCCCCTCGGCGGACTCTGAGTTAAAGGACTCGGGGGCCTGTTCTCTCTCCCCTGAGAGGTTTCACATTCTACAGTCCAGCCTCTAAGAGGCGCCACTCTGCACAGTACTTGCGGGGTTTGAGTCCTGAGGATGAGACATCTGCCTAGAGCCGCAGGTCGAGGTCATGAATGCCTGGTTCACAGAGATGGCCCTCTGCAGTGTGACTGTGGTATCCGCAGATAGTTGCTTATGAAGAAGGCCCTCATGGCCGATTCTGATGACAAAGATATCACACAGCGCTTCGGTGAGATGGTCGCCGAAATCACACAGTGCCGCCAGCCTCCTGAGGTCTGCAGCATATTTCACGATTTCCTGGCCTTCGGGCCGTCAGTGTGTACAAAACCGGTGTCTGGCTGTGAGGATGCTCTCTTTGGGCTTGAGTTGTTCTTGGGTCAGCGTTACAAGCTTCTCGTACGTCTTGGTCATTGTCTTCGCTGGTGCCAGCAAGTCCCTGACAAGGCCATAGACGGTGGGCCCACAACTGGTTAGCAGGATAGCTCTGCGCTCATCAACCAGTGTGGCCGGATTGTCGCCTGCCAGGTCGTTTGCTGAGAAGAAATGGTCGAGCCTCTCCTCAAAGGCTTCCCAATCATCACCATCGATGAACTGCTGCAACGTACCAAAGTTAGCCATTTTCGCGTGAAGGTCCGTAATCTCGTCGCCAATTGTTATGTCTTCAGATGCTCTAATAATGACTCCACAAGACAATGTGTTGTGCTTGAACTGTAGTGACCTTAGTCCATTTAATGTAACTCCAGAGTGAGGATCACACATGGTGGCCTGCCTTTTATACTAGGCCTGGCCCACCTGTACAGGTAACCTACATGTCTCCCACTGCAGTGCCCTCTGGTGGCACACCTTGTAATATTACAAGCAGTAACCATGTAGGATACATGACAGTAAGAGTGTATCAGAAAGTGGGGTCAAAGCAGGGAAAAATGGTAAAAAAACAAATTTAAAAGCTCTTTATCTGAATGCACGTAGAATTCGTAACAAAATAGATGAGTTGACGGCACAAATAGATGCGAATGGGTATGATGTGATAGCCATTACAGAGACGTGGTTGCAAGGTGACCAAGGCTGGGAACTGAATATTCAGGGGTATTTTACAATTCGGAAGGATAGACAGAAAGGAAAAGGAGGTGGGTTAACACTGTTAATAAAGGATGAGATCAGTGCAGTAGTGAGAAATGATATTGATTCAGAAGATCAAGATGTAGAATCAGTTTGGGTGGAGATAAGGAATAATAAGAGGAAGAAGTCACTGGTGGGCTTAGTCTGACATCATCAGAGGCAGTCCCTCGAATCGAGGCTTCCATGTCAAAAAGTTCACAGGTGTTTCAATGAAGGACCTAAAATTCCAGGTCCTGAACTAAATCTTGAAGGGTGGAAGATGCCTGTGTGCCTGTGTGTGGATAATTTTAATGTGGGGTGATCATTAAACACCAGCCATCACAGGGTTTTCACAGAGCTAGGTCTTGGTCCAGTGGCAAGGATTAACCAAGATGACTGGAGACCAGCTCTGCTGCACGGGCCTAGTGCGCGCACATATCTCAGTGTGGGCTGGCCCGTGCTGCCCCTGGGCCCTCGCCTCTTTTGGGCACCGAACTCGCGCCTCCCCTGGGCCCCGATCACATCCCTCTGCAATCTCTCACTGCTCCTTTGCCACTCCTGCTGTACCTGCCCACGCTCCAATCACCGACCTGGATCTTGGTGATGTCCCTCTTCACTGCCGTTGCTCTCCTGCTCCAGCATGGCCCCCGGCCTGCGAGCACCATCAGAGCAGTCTATAGGCCCCTAACATTAGCTACACAGTTGGACGGAGTATAAATCAAGAAATAATGGAGGCTTGTAAAAAAGGAACGGCAATAGTCATGGGCGATTTTAATCTTCATATTGATTGGACAAATCAAATTAGCCAGAGTAGCCTTGAGGAAGAGTTCATAGAGTGTATCCGGGATAGTTTCTGTTATGTATGTAAACATTACCAATGTGTAAGACTTGCCACCAGGGGGGCGCACCTGTGGGTCACCTGCACACCCTGGGCAAGCAGGTATAAAAGGCAGTCTACCATGCTGCTTCCTCACTCTGGAGTTACATTAAAGAGACCAAGGTCACTACAGTTTGAGCTTACAATACACAGTCTTGTGGAGTTATTCTGAATATAACAATTGACGACGAGTAACAGATCATGAACTTTCATGCGGTTATGGCTGCCGTTGGTATTCTTGAGAGATTTGTTGAGGGTGATGATTGGGGAGCCTTCGTTGAGCGTCTTGACCAGAACTTCGTGGCCAACGAGCTGGATAAGGAATAAACTGCGGTCAAGCGCAGGGCGATTCTCCTCACCGTTTGCGGGTCCATGATATATGGCCTCATCAAAAATCTGCTAGCTCCGACGAAACCAACGGAGAAGACATATGAAGAGTTGTGCACGCTGGTTCGGGAACATCTCAAGCCGAAGGAGAGCATCTTGATGGCCAGGTATCGCTTTTACACGCACCATCGCTCCGAGGGCCAGAACGTGGCGAGCTATATCGCCGACCTAAGACGCCTTGCGGGACCGTGCGTATTTACTGGATTTTTGGGCGAAGTGTTGAGGGACTTTTTCGTGCTTGGAATCGACCATGAGGTCATTCTTCGCAAACTGTTGTCTGCCGAATCCCTAGATCTGAGCAAGGCCATCACGATAGCCCAGGCTTTCATGTCCACTAACGATAACACTAAACAGATATCTTTGCAGCATCGAAGCTCACCGGCAAGTACTGTGCATAAAATAACACCTTCAGCAGGCAGAACTGTACATGGCAGGGCCTGCAGAGACCAGACCTAGGATAACTCAGAGTCCGCTGTGGGGTGTGAATGAGAAGTCATTAACACCATGTAGGCACTGCCGGGATAATCATCGAGCCCATCAATGTCGATTCAAGCACTACATGTGCAAGGGCTGTGGAACAATGGGGCACCTCCAGCGATTGTGCAGACGCGCTGTGATTCACCACGTGGCAGAGTCGGCAGAAGATGACCGATCCGGTGCGGATCACGCTGAACGAGTAAGAGAAGCAACTCAACCCCAGGCTGAAGAGGAAGTGTATGGGATACACACCTTCACCACCAAAAGCCCTCCGATAACGTTAAAAGTCAACTTAAACGGCATTCCAGTTTCCATGGAATTGGACACGGGGGGCAAGTCAGTCAATTATGAGCCAGAAGGCTTTTGAGAAACTCTGGGGCAACAAGGCACAAAGGCCAAAACTAAGCCCGATCCACAGCAAGCTGTGCACTTATACCAAAGAGCTCATACCAGTCATTGGCAGTGCGGCAGTGAAGGTATCGTACGATGGAGCTGTGCATGATTTACCACTGTGGACTGTACCAGGCGATGGCCCAACGCTGTTCGACAGAAGCTGGCTAGGAAAGATCCGATGGAACTGGGACAACATCAAAGCACTGTCTTCGGTGGATGTCGCCTCGTGCGCCCAAGTGTTAAACAAATTCCCGTCATTATTCGAGCCAGGCATTGGCAACTTCACAGGCGCCAAAGTGCAGATCCATCTGGACCCTGATGCACGGCCCGTTCATCACAAGGCCTGAGCGGTTCCATACATGATGCGAGAGAAAGTCGAGATCGAGCTGGGCAGACTTCAACGAGAGGGGATCATATCGCCAATCGAGTTCAACGAGTGGGCCAGTCCAATTGCTCCAGTGTTGAAAAGCGATGGGACGGTCAGATACTGCGGGGACTACAAGGTAACTATAACCAAGTCTCGTTACAGGACCAGTACCCACTACCCAGGAGGACCTGTTTGCAACATTAGCATGGGGGAAGTCGTTCACCAAGCTGGAGCTAACCTCTGCTTACATGACACAGAAGCTGACTGAACCTTCAAAAAAATTGAAGTGCATCAACACGCACAGAGGACGGTTCATATACCACAGATGCCCCTTTGGGATTTGCTCGGTTGCGGCCATCCTCCAGCGGAACATAGAGATTTTGCTGAAATCGGTTCCGTGCACCGTGGTGTTCCAAGACGACATCTTGATCACTGGGCGCAACACCACCGAGCACTTGCACTACCTGGAAGAGGTTCTAAAGCGACTGGACAGAGTGGGACTCAGGCTGAAACGCTCCAAGTATGTTTTCCTGGCGCCAGAGGTCGAATTTCTGCGGAGAAGGATTGCGGTGGACAGCATCAGGCGGAGGCCATCAAGAATGCACCCAGACCACAGAATGTGACGGAGCTGTGTTCGTTCCTGGGACTCCTCAACTACTTTGGTAACTTTCTACCGGGGTTGAGCACTTTGCTGGAACCTTTGCATTTAGTGCTACGCAAGGGTGACGACTGGATTTGGGGTAAATCTCAAGAGACAGCTTTTAACAAGGCCAGAAACCTGCTATGTTCTAACAAGTTACTTGTATTGTATGACCCATGTAAACATTTAATACTAGCTTGTGATGCGTTGTCGTACGAGGTCGGTTGTGTGTTACAGCAAGCCAATGTGTCAGGCAAACTGCAACCGGTTGCATATGCATCCAGAAGCTTATCTAAGGCTGAAAGAGCCTACAGTATGGTTGAGAAAGAAGCGTTAGCATGTGTATACGGGGTTAAGAAAATGCACCAATATCTATTTGGACTCCGGTTTGAACTCGAAACCAACCACAAACTGCTTACTTCACTGCTCTCAGAAAGCAAAGGTATAAACACCAATGCTTCGTCCCGCATCCAAAGATGGGCACTAACATTGTCCACCTATGACTATGTAATCCTCCACAGACCAGGCACGGAGAACTGCGCTGATGCTCTCAGTCGGCTACCATTGCCCACCACCGGGGTGGAAATGGCGGAACCCGTAGACTTGCTTCTGGTAATGGATGCTTTTGAGAGCGAGGGGTCACCCATCACGGCTCGCCAGATCAGGACCTGGACTAGCCAGGACCTTGTGCTATCACTAGTAAAAAGCTACATCCTTAATGGGAGCTGGTCGGCGGTTCCCGGGGAAGGGTAAGATGAAACTGAGCCGTTCCACCAACGCAAGGATGAAATGTCCATCCATTTGGACTGTCTCCTATGGGGGAATCGTGTAGTTTTGCCAAAAAAAGGCAGGGAAACATTTATATGCGACCTTCACAGCACCCACCCAGGCATAGTCATGATGAAGGCTATCGCCAGGTCGCACGTTTGGTGGCCTGGCATTGACTCGGAATTGGAGTCATGCGGACACCAATGTAACACTTGCTCACAGTTGAGCAACCCACCCAGGGAGGCCCCACTGAGCCTGTGGTCATGGCCCTCCAAACCGTGGTCCAGGGTCCACGTAGATTTCACAGGTCCCTTTCTAGGAAAGATGTTCCTAGTAGCAGTGGACACTTAATCTAAATGGATTGAATGTATAATAATGTCATCATGTATGTCCACTGCCACCATTGAAAGCCTTCGGGCCATGTTCGCCACCCATGGTTTGCCCGACGTCCTTGTTAGTGACAATGGACCATATTTCACCAGCTTGGAATTCAACAAGTTCATGACCCACAATGGCATCAAGCATGTCAGGTCTACGCTGTTTAAGCCCGTATCCAATGGTCAAGTGGAACGGGTAGTCCAAACCATCAAGCAGAGCTTGAAACGCGTGACAGACGGTTCCCTGCAGAGCCAGTTATCTTGGATTCTGCTCAGCTACCGCACGCGACCCCACTCGCTCACTGGGGTTCCCCCTGCAGAATTGCTAATGAAGAGAGCACTCGAAACTGGGCTCTCTTTAGTCCATCCGGACCTCAATGATCATGTAGAAACCCAGCGTCACCGGCATAACATGTACCACGATCGCGCGGCTGTATCGCGTGACATTGAGGTTAATGACTCTGTGTTTGTTCTTAATTACGGTCATGGTCCCAAATGGGTTGCTGGCACTGTGTTAGCCAAGGAGGGGAATAGAGTGTTTGTTGTCAAACTTTTGAATGGACAAACGTGCAGAAAGCACTTGGATCAGACCAAACTGCGATTCACTGACAACTAGCAATCGACCTCTCGGTCAACCACGAGGATGAAGCCACCATGCCCGACAGCCCGATCAGACCAGCCGCGCTGCCGTGCAGTAATGATCCGATCAAATCACCCAGGCCAGGACTTCAACTCAGGCAATCGACCCGGGAACGCAGAGCGCCAGATCGCCTCAACTTGTAAATAACTTGTATCTAAGACGTTGGGGGTGGGGGGGGAAGGAATGATGTTATGTATGTAAACATTACCAATGTGTAAGACTTGCCACTAGGGGGCGCACCTGTGGGAGACCCAAGGGTCACCTGCACACCCTGGGTAAGCAGGTATAAAAGGCAGTCTACCATGCTGCTTCCTCACTCTGGAGTTACATTAAAGAGACCAAGGTCACTACAGTTTGAGCTTACAACACAGTCTTGTGGAGTTATTCTGAAAATAACAGTTTCCTTGAACAGTATGTTGCAGAACCAACCAGAGAGCAGGCTATCTTAGATCTGGTACTGTGTAATAAGACATGATTAATAAATGATCTCCTAGTAAAGGATCCTTAGGAATGATTGACCATAGCATGGTTGAATTTCAAATTCAGTTGGAGGTTGAGAAAGTTGGTTCTCAAACCAGTGTCCTAAGCTTAAGTAAAGGAGAGTACAAAGGTATGAAGGCAGATTTAGCTAAAGTGGACTGCGAAATAGACTAAAGTGTAAGACGGTGATGAGCAGTGGCGGGCATTTAAGGAGATATTTCATAACTCGCAACAAAAATATATCCCAATGAGAAGGAAAAACTTTAAGAGAAGGGATAACCATCTGTGGCTAACTAAGGAAATAAGTGATGGTATCAAATTGAAAACAAGGGCGTACAATATGGCCAAGACTAGTGGGAGGCCAGAGGATTGGGAAACTTTTAAAAACCAACAAAGAATGACTAAAATAATAAATAGAGGGAAGATAGATTATGAAAGTAAACTAGCACGGAGTATAAAAACAGATAGTAAGAGTTTCTACAGGTACATAAAAAGGAAAAGAGTGGCTAAAGTAAATGTTGGTCTCCTGGAGGATGAGACTGAGGAATTAATACCTCTGGGGAGTTACCATCGGATTGGAAAGCAGCTAATGTAATGCCTCTGTTTAAAAAAGGGGGCAGACAAAAGGCAGGTAACTATAGGCCGGTTAATTTAACATCTGTAGTGGGGAAAATGCTTGAATCTATCATTAAGGAAGAGATAGCGGGACATCGAGATAGGAATAGTGCAATCAAGCAGGCGCAACATGGATTCATGAAGGGGAAATCATGTTTAACTAATTTACTGGAATTCTTTGAGGATATAACGAGCATGGTGGATGGAGGTGTACCGATGGATGTGGTGTATTTGGATTTCCAAAAGGTATTCGATAAGGTGCCAAACAAAAGGTTACTGCAGAAGATAAAGGTACACGGAGTCAGAGGAAATGTATTAGCATGGATAGAGAATTGGCTAACTAACAGAAAGCAGAGAGTCGGGATAAATGGGTCCTTTTCAGGTTGGAAATCGGTGGTTAGTGGTGTGCCACAGGGATCGGTGCTGGGACCACAACTGTTTACAATATACAGAGATGACCTGGAAGAGGGGACAGAGTGTAGAGTAACAAAATTTGCAGATGACACAAAGATTAGTGGGAAAGCGGGTTGTGTAGAGGACAGAGAGAGGCTGCAAAGAGATTTAGATAGGTTAAGCGAATGGGCTAAGGTTTGGCAGATGGAATAAAATGTGGGAAAATGTGAGGTCATCCACCTTGGAAAAGAAAAACAGTAAAAGGGAATATTATTTGAATGGGGCGAAATTACAACATGCTGCGGTGCAGAGGGACCTGGGGGTCCTTGTGCATGAAACTCTTTTAGAGTTTATCTGTAAAACAAAACATTAAACCGTGCCACTCGGACTGGGTGACACACCAGACATTTACAAGGCCCTTTTTTTCCTTTTTTTTGTTTTTTTTTGTGTTTTTCTTTTTTTTGGGTTTTTTTTTGGGGCACTAAAATCACAATTTTTCTCCAGTGCCCCCTATAAAAGGGAAGGGGGACACTAAAAGCACCGGCAATTAAAACAAATTAAACTTTAAAACGTAAAATCAAATTAAAATTTGGTTGCCGGGCGTGATGATGCACTCCAGTCCCTCCGGTGCCCACCTCTCGCGGAAGGCCGCGAGCGTACCGGTGGACACCGCGTGCTCCATCTCCAAGGACACCCTGGACCGGATGTAAGAGCGGAAGAGAGGCAGGCAGTCAGGTTGAACGACCCCCTCGACCGCCCGCTGCCTGGACCGGCTGATGGCACCCTTGGCCGTGCCCAGGAGCAGTCCTACGAGGAGGCCTTCGGACTTACCCGCTCCCCTCCGCACAGGGTGCCCAAAGATCAGGAGCGTGGGACTGAAGTGCAGCCAGAATTTCAGGAGCAGCCCCTTCAAATAATAAAACAGGGGCTGCAACCTTGTGCATTCCATAAAAACATGGAACACGGACTCTTCCAGACCGCAGAAATTGCAGGCGGCCTGGGAATCCGTGAACCGGCTTAAAAATTTGTTGCACGGCACTGCTCCGTACACCACCCTCCAGGCCAAGTCCCCGATAAATAGTGGGAGGACCCCTGCGGAGAGTGCCCTCCATCGGGGACCCCCGCCTCCTCCGGACGGCAAGATGGTACGCCATGGCGTGTCCGGATGGCCGGCGAGGATGGCAAAGTTGAGAGTGTGCAGGAGCAGCCCATACAGGAAACCCCTCCGCGCGGAACTGAAGGGCACGGAGGGATTTCCCCGAGGCGGCTCAAGTTGTGAGGCGCCGGTCCCCGAGGGAGGTTCCGGGGTTTGGCGCCGATGAGGAATTCCGTCCGGACGGGGGTCAGTTCGGACGGGATCTCCCCACGTGCTTGAGCCTCCTCGATGCACCTAACGGAGTCAGGGCCCAGAGCTGTTTTTAGCGACTCGATGGCATCGGCCGCGTGGCGGACGGTGGCAGAATTTAGGCGCCGCGCCAGCGTGTCTGGCGCCATCCAGCCTGCTCCTCCGCCATCGAGCAGGTCCCTGACCCTGGTCACCTCACCAGCCACAGCCCTCTCTTCCGACCGCCACATAAAACCTCGGCCGTGGAGGTACGGATTCCCGAGCAGCGGCTCCTGCAGGACGGCCGCCACTCCAGCCGGCGGAGAGCTGCGCTTGGTGGAGACTTTATTCCAGACCCTGATGAGCTCCTTGTAAAAGACAGGCAGCTCCCGGAGGGCGGTCCTGACACCCCCCAAGTTCACAAACAGGAGCTGCGTGTCGTAATTGAGGTCGCGCTGCTGGCGGAAGAAATACGTCGCCAGAGCACACCACCTAGGAGGGGGCTCGACGTAAAGGTATCTCTGCAGGGTCTGAAGATGGAAAGTCGCGAGCTGGGCGCTGACGCACACCAACGACTGACCGCCCTCCTCAAGCGGGAGACTCAAGACCGCGGCAGAGACCCAGTGCTTCCTGTTGTTCCAGAAGAAGTCCACCAGCTTCTTCTGTATCTTGGTGATAAACGCAGGGGGAGGGGTCAAAGTGACCAGCCGGTACCACAACATTGCGGCCACCAGCTGGTTTATGACTAGCGCTCGACCCCTGTAGGACAGCACTCGGAGCAGTCCTGTCCAGCGCCCTAGGCGAGCGGCGACCTTGGCCTCCAGCTCCTGCCAGTTCGCCGGCCAGGCTCCCTCGTCGGGGCTAAGGTAGACTCCCAGATAGAGGAGATGGGTCGTGCTCCAGGCAAAAGGCCTGAGCTCCTCCGGCAGGGAGTCCACCCGCCACTGACCCACCAGGAGTCCGGAACATTTCTCCCAGTTGATCCTGGCGGAGGACGCGGCCGAGTAAATCTCCTGGCACTCACGCATCCTCCGCAGGTCAGCGGGATCCTCTACCGCGAGGAGCACGTCATCGGTATAAGCCGAGAGGACGACCTCCACGCCCGGCCCTTGCAGAGCCAGTCCCATCAACCTCGTCCGCAAGAGGCGCAGGAAAGGCTCCAAGCAGACGGCGTATAACTGGCCGGACATGGGGCATCCCTGGCGCACCCCTCTCCTAAAGCGAAGGGGCGCCGTCAAGGACCCGTTAACCTTAATCAGACACTCCGCGGCGGCGTACAAAAGTCGGATCCGGGCGACGAAATGCGTCCCGAACCCGAAAGCGCGCAGAGTTCCGAGCAGATAGTCGTGATCCACCCTGTCGAACGCCTTCTCTTGGTCGAGGGATAGGAAGGCGACCGACAGACCAGCCTCCTGGGAACAATGGATGAGGTCCCAGACCAGATGGATGTTATCGTGGATTGTCCGGCCCGGGACCGTGTAGGACTGGTCGGGGTGGATCATGTGGTCCAGCACGGCACCAAGGCGAGCAGACATCGCCCTGGCGAAGATTTTGTAGTCCGTGCTGAGGAGGGAGACCGGGCGCCAGTTCTTAAGGAGGCGGAGATCGCCCTTCTTAGGCAGCAGGACGATGACTGCCCTGCGCCAAGAGAGGGGCATCTCCCCGGTCGCCAGACTTTCCTCCAGGACCCGCGCGTAGTCGCTCCCCAGGACGTCCCAGAACGCCCTGTGGAACTCCACGGTCAGCCCGTCCAGCCCCGGGGCTTTTCCCCTCGAGAGCCGGTCGAGGGCACCGGTCAGCTCCGCCAGGCTTAGCGGAGCTTCCAGATTTTCGGCGCCCTCCGGGCTGACCTTCGGCAGGTCCTCCCACAAAACTCTACGCGCTTCCTCGCTGGACGGATCCGGAGAGAACAGAGCCCCGTAATATTCACGGGCCCTGTTGTTGACGCCCTCCGGATCCGAGACGAGAGAGCCGTCGTCGGCCAGCAGCGTCAAGAGCTGCTTACGGACACTGCCTTTTTTCCAGCGAGTAGAAGAAGGGGGAGCCGCGGTCCAGATCCCGCAGGAACCGGATCCGCGACCTCACGAACGCGCCTCGGGACCCGACGAGCTGCAGGTCCTTCAGCGCGGCCTTCTTCGCTTCGTACACCGTCCGCAGGGCCGGGTCCTGGACGACTTGACCGAGACGGGCTTCCAGGTCGAGCACCTCTTTTTCTAGGCGCCCGACTCTGGCCGCCCGCCTCTTGGTCGACCCCCTCGCGTACTCTTGACAGAAGACGCGGACGTGAGCCTTGCCCACGTCCCACCATAGCCTCAAGGAGGGGAAGCCCCCCTGCTTCCTTCTCCAGTCGGCCCAGAATCGACGGAACGAGTCCTGGAACCGCTTGTCCTCCAGCAGCCGGTTGTTAAAGTGCCAGTACCCAGACCCCGTCCTCGCGCGGAGCGAAGCGAGCTCCGCCCACACCAGGTGGTGGTCCGAACACGGAACCGGCCGCATGGAGGCCGCCGGGACGCAGGAAACGTATGCCCGAGACACGTAAAGGCGGTCGACTCTAGACCATCCTACTCCAGGCCTCACCCAAGTAAAGGCGCTGGAGTCGGGGTGGAGATTTCGCCAGACGTCCACCAAGTCGAAGGACCCGACCAGGTCCCTCAACTTCTCCATCGCTGTCATGCACTGCGGGGCACCGGAGCGGTCCCTCACCTCGAGGGTGCAGTTAAAATTCCCCCCGAGGACAATGCAGTCGCCGACGTCGACGGAGCCAAGAAAAGCGGACACCTCTTCAAAGAAGCGCGTTTGCTGTGGGCCGGGCTGAGGGGCGTACACGTTCACGAGATGGAGCGGCACGTCCCCCAGGCGAACCGTTACGTGCAGCAAGCGGCCTGGCACGGGCTCCTCGACCCCCAAGATCTCCGGCTGAAAATGCGGGCCCAGCAAGATGGCCACCCCACTAGAAATGGCGGTGAGGTGGCTCATGCGGACCTCTCCTTGCCATTCCAGGAGCCACGTGGCTTCGTCTCCCGGAACGGTGTGGGTTTCTTGCAGGAAGCACACCGCATATTTCCCATCCCGCAGGAGCGAAAAATTGTCAAATCTACGGCGTGCCCCTCTGCCGCCGTTGATGTTGAGGCTGGCTATGGTTATCTTCATGACTAGAGCATAGTGCAACATCTACCTTAACCTATTGTGGGGGAGGGAGCGGAGTCTTTTGTTAAACTCCACTCCCTCCGCAGCCCAGCGAGGAGTCCCTCGAGCTCGCGCAGCTCAAGGTGTTGCGCCTTTGTCAAGGGCCCGCCCGCGGCCAAGGTTTTGACGGCGGCGCGGACGGACCCCTTGATCAGCTCTGGCTCGGACCATTTTTCCAGGGTCAGTCGGGCTTGGTTGCAGCGACCCCGGCTCTGGGTCAAAAAGTCCCGGAGTTCCTTTGCAGGAATGAGGATGGTCTCGGCGGCGGCCGCGAGCAGATCCACCGCCTCGCTGGCGGTGGTCTCTAGATTTTTCCCCGCGTCCCCCACCGAGTCCCCGTCCTCCTCCGGGAGGTGGCCGCCAGCAGCCGGCCCATCGACCGCACAAGGTACGGCAAATG
Source organism: Pristiophorus japonicus (assembly GCF_044704955.1). Taxonomy (NCBI): domain Eukaryota; kingdom Metazoa; phylum Chordata; class Chondrichthyes; family Pristiophoridae; genus Pristiophorus; species Pristiophorus japonicus. The sequence continues at coordinate 288,254,305 of NC_091981.1, read as the reverse complement.
AACCGGCCGCTCCAACCGGCCCTGGCACTGCCCCGATCCCACCCCCAGGATCGTCGGCAGAGGAGTCCCCACTGGGCTCTTTTAAAAATGGTGCTGGGTCGGGAAATGACAGCGGAAGGGGTTCCCCCTCCGCCCCAGGAACCGGGGAACAAGGAGAGACCCGGCCATAGGAAATCCCCAGGCTCCCCAAGTGCTCCAGCTCCAAAGTAAGGGGCGAGGGTGGGTGTTCCTCCCCCTCCCCGCTGCCACCCCCCCGGCCCAGCATCTACAGTGTCATTAAATTTGTTCATTTGTGTTTCTGCCGGGTCGAGCGACTCCCGGGGGAAGTTGGGTAATAGCTGGGCGGGCTCAGGTTCGGCCTTTTCGGCCCCGCCCGCCTCAGTCCCCGGGACGCCCGGCCCGGCGGCAATGCTTTCCTCCGCGATCCCCATGCCCTCCCCGGGAGGCAGAGGCTGGGCAGCCTCGACTGTCTCACCCTCCCCGGGGAAAGACTCCTCGCGCCTACGGCGCTGCTTGGGGGCGCTGGTGGGGGACGCGGGACACGCGGCGGGCACCGACTCCTCCGCGGAGGGATGTTGCTCCCCCTCCGCCTCAACGGAGCGGCGCCTCCTTTTGTTGCTGGAGGTGCGCTGAGGCAGGGAGACCTCCATGTCTGTCGAGGCCTCCCGCTCCGCCCCCCCCTTTTCCTTTTCTTGCCCTCGCCCGAGCCCCTCTGCGGTATTGGTCAAGGGCTCGGGCACGGGCTCAGGGCACCCCGAGCTCGCCGGTGACTGGGTTGGGCTGAGCGCGGTGGTCAAACTTTCTGGCGCACTGAGGGGACCCGCCTCCAGATGTTTACCTTCTTCCGCGCTTTCTTTTCGATCGGACGCTCTCCCTCCCCCCCGCCGGAGGCCGTGAAAACAAAGGCCTCCGACGATGCCCGCGCACCTACGGCTCCCGGCACGCGGACGCAACTAGGGGGAGGGGTGACGGCGGCGCCAGCCTTGGCCGCCCTCGGTGGTTTGGCGGCCTTGGAGGCGGGGCAGTTCTTACGAACATGCCCCACCTCCCTACAGGCATGGCACCGCACGCCGTCCGACGTCCAGAAGACGCGGTAGGCAGTCCCCTCGTGCACCACATTGAAACTTCCCTCCGTCGTCTCCTCCCGCGCCAGCCGGACAAAGAGCTGGCGGCGGAAGGAGAACACGTGGCGCAGGCTGTTCTCCCTGAGGCCGAGCGGTATGGGGTTGATCCCCGACCTTACCTCCCCCAGTTGGTGTAGGTGAGGGAGGAGGAGCTCAGCGGGAACAAAGGGCGGCATGTTTGAAATGATGACCCTCTGCGCGGTGGCCTCGAGAGGGTCCACCGGCAGGAACGTCCCGCCCACCGTGAGCCCCTTTTCAAGGGCCAGGGACACCGCCCGCTCCGACCCCAGGAAGAACACGGCCTTCCCAGACATCTTGGAGGCTGCGACAATGGCCGAGGGGCCGACTACCCCAGCCATCGCCCGCACGCACTCCTCGATGCTCATTGTGGGGTGAGTGTAGCTCTTGACCCCGTGTTTTTTTGTAATAAGTCTGAATGGTGGCAGGGCAGCGGGTGGCGCAGGAGGTGCCGTGGAAGCGGTTGCCACCTGCGCATATGTCTTCGCTGGCCCTGCCACCGGCGTGGATGGGGTCGCCATCACGGGGTCCCTTTAAGGGCTACACCCACCCCAAAGTCACAGGCCTTAATGGTCTTAATTGGCCTCTTATAGTAAGACTGAGCAGAGGAGCTCTTAACGAGGCACACCTCTCCCCTAGTTGGCAATTGGGGAGGGGCCTTGCTCCCTCTGCTCAGTTGTCTCAATTGTTTTTTCTCAATTAATTTGGGAGAAAAAGGGCTCTCAGAGAGGGGAGAAACAGAGAGTAACAGAGAAAGAGAGAGGGGGGTGGGACTGCGAGGGCAGGTCTCCCCTCGCAGCTGTGGGTGGGTGCAATCCCCAGATGGCAAAACACACAATAGTCTTTGGGGTGGTCTTCGGGTGAGGGGAGAAGATGTCTTCACCTGGGGCAGCTAGAGCCACCAGGCACACACTCCTAACGATGTTTAAAGAGGTGGTAAATAAAATCTTCAGCCTGGTAGCTCCAGCTATCCCAGGCTAGGCAATTGGGGGGGGGTTCAATTGTGTGTGGGGCCTAGTTGTAAGCAAGGCCCCCACACACACTTCCACACACACACACCCCCCGCGATGTTCAGGCCCTCAGTGGTCTTCTTTCCTCCCCCCACCGATATAACAAAGTCTTTTTGGGAAATGCACCCACACCCACCTGTAGAAGATGTAGAGTCTCCCTCCTTCCACACTGGATGTTATTTTGGTCTTTCCCCCTTTCTCCAACTCTTTGCAGAAATGATAAAAGTTAGTAAAAGTTTTCTGCTTTTTCCTCCTCTCCCTCTGGGTGAAAGTTGGAGGTGAAGCCCCTTCCTTCCTTCTCTTCCTGGGCTGTTCTCAGGGCTCTCCAGGCAGGAGCTAAGGTTGATAGCTGCTCCTCTCACTGCTCACAGCTCCAACTGTGCAGGACACGCCTCCACTGCTCCACAATTGGTTCCTTGTGCATGAATCACAGAAGGATAGTTTGCAGGTGAAGCAGGCAATCAGGAAGGCGAATGGAATGTTGGCCTTCATTGCGAGAGGGATGGAGTACAAAAGCAGGGAGGTCCTTCTGCAACTGTATAGGGTATTGGTGAGGCCGCAGCTGGAATACCGCGTTCAGTTTTGGTTACCTTACTTAAGGAAGGATATACTAGCTTTGGAGGGGGTACAGAGACGATTCACTAGGCTGATTCCGGAGATGAGGGGGTTACCTTATGATGATAGATTGAGTAGACTGGGTCTTTACTCGTTGGAGTTCAGAAGGATGAGGGGTGATCTTATAGAAACATTTAAAATAATGAAAGGGATAGACAAGATAGAGGCAGAGAGGTTGTTTCCACTGGTTGGGGAGACTAGAACTAGGGGGCACAGCCTCAAAATACGGGGGAGCCAATTTAAAACCGAGTTGAGAAAGAATTTCTTCTCCCAGAGGGTTGTGAATCTGTGGAATTCTCTGCCCAAGGAAGCAGTTGAGGCTGGCTCATTGAATGTATTCAAGTCACAGGTAGATAGATTTTTAACCAATAAGGGAATTAAGGGTTACGGGGAGCGGGTGGGTAAGTGGAGCTGAGTCCATGGCCAGATCAGCCATGATCTTGTTAAATGGCGGAGCAGGCTCGAGGGGCTAGATGGCCTACTCCTGTTCCTAATTCTTATGTTCTTATGGATCTCTGACCCTCCTGTCTGGGTCTCTGACCCTCCTGTCTGTGTCTCTGACTCTCCTGTCTGGGTCTCTGACCATTCTGTCTGGGTCTCTGACCCTCCTGTCTGGGTCTCTGACCCGCCTGTCTGGGTCCCTGACCCTCCTGTCTGGGTCTCTGACCCTTCTGTCTGGGTCTCTGACCATTCTGTCTGGGTCTCTGACCATTCTGTCTGGGTCTCTGACCATTCTGTCTGGGTCTCTGACCCTCCTGTCTGGGTCTCTGACCATCCTGTCTGGGTCTCTGACCATTCTGTCTGGGTCTCTGACCCTCCTGTCTGGGTCTCTGACCATTCTGTCTGGGTCTCTGACCTTCCTGTCTGGGTCTCTGACCATTCTGTCTGGGTCTCTGACCTTCCTGTCTGGGTCTCTGACCATTCTGTCTGGGTCTCTGACCCTCCTGTCTGGGTCTCTGACCATCCTGTCTGGGTCTCTGACCATTCTGTCTGGGTCTCTGACTCTCCTGTCTGGGTCTCTGACCATTCTGTCTGGGTCTCTGACCCTCCTGTCTGGGTCTCTGACCATTCTGTCTGGGTCTCTGACCCTCCTGTCTGGGTCTCTGACCCTCCTGTCTGGGTCTCTGACCATTCTGTCTGTGTCTCTGACCATTCTGTCTGGGTCTCTGACCTTCCTGTCTGGGTCTCTGACCATTCTGTCTGGGTCTCTGACTCTCCTGTCTGGGTCTCTGACCATTCTGTCTGGATCTCTGACCCTCCTGTCTGGGTCTCTGACCATTCTGTCTGGGTCTCTGACCCTCCTGTCTGGGTCTCTGACCCTCCTGTCTGGGTCTCTGACCATCCTGTCTGGGTCTCTGACCATTCTGTCTGGGTCTCTGACCCTCCTGTCTGGGTCTCTGACCATTCTGTCTGGGTCTCTGACCCTCCTGTCTGGGTCTCTGACTCTCCTGTCTGGGTCTCTGACCCTCCCGTCTGGGTCTCTGACCCTCCCGTCTGGGTCTCTGACCCTCCTGTCTGGGTTTCTGACCCTCCCGTCTGGGTCTCTGACCCTCCTGTCTGGGTCTCTGACCCTCCTGTCTGGGTCTCTGACCCTCCCGTCTGGGTCTCTGACCCTCCTGTCTGGGTCTCTGACCATTCTGTCTGGGTCTCTGACTCTCCTGTCTGGGTCTCTGACCCTCCCGTCTGGGTCTCTGACCCTCCCGTCTGGGTCTCTGATGATCTTTGACATATTGCAGAAGAAAGAGGAAAGCCATACTTAAGAAGGAAAACTGAAGGAGAAATATAGCAGCTAGAGAGAAGAAGAGAAGTGAAGAGGACAGCTCAGGGAGGAGGAAGGGATTGGGGAAGTGGAGGAGAGAGGTGAGGATGAGCAGAGTAATATGCATGTGTGTAGGTTTTTTCTTATTCATTCACAGGATGTGGGTGTCGTTGACAATGCCAGCATTTATTTCCCATCCCTAATTGGCCTTGAGAAGGTTGTGGTGAGCCGCCTTCTTAAACTGCTGCAGTTGGTGCTGGACTGATGTCACTGGGTGGTACGCAATTTCCCCCACCCAGGCCTTCGAACATCCTCTCTGGGTCTCTGACCCTCCTGTGAAGGTACTCCCACAGTGCTGTTATGGAGGGAGTTCCAGGATTTTGACCCAGCGACGATGAAGGAACGGCCGATATATTTCCAAGTCAGGATGGTGTGTGACTTGGAGGAGAACTTGCAGGTGATGGTGTTCCCATGCGCCTGCTGCCCTTGTCCTTTGAGGTGGTGGAGGTCGCAGCAGGCGGTGAAGAAGGCAAATGGTATGTTGGCCTTCATAGCTAGGGGTTTTGAGTATAGGAATAGGGAGGTCTTACTGCAGTTGTACAGGGCCTTGGTGAGGACTCACCTGGAATATTGTGTAAAGTTTTTGTCTCCTAATCTGAGGAAGGACATTCTTGCTATTGAGGGAGTGCAGCAAAGGTTCACCAGACTGATTCCCGGGATGGTGGGACTGAGATATGAGGAGAGACTGGATCGACTGGGCCGTTATTCACAGGAGTTTAGAAGGATGAGAGGGGATCTCATAAAAACAAATACAATTCTGACGGGACCGGACAGGTTAGATGCAGGATGCATGTTCCCGATGTTGGGGAAGTCCAGAACCAGGGGACACAGTCTAAGGATAAGGGGTAAGCCGTTTAGGACTGAGATGAGGAGAAACTTGTTCACTCGGAGAGTTGTTAACCTGTGGAATTCTCTACTGCAGAGAGATGTTGAGGCCAGTTTGTTGGATATATTCAAGAGGGAGTTAAATATGGCCCTTACGGCTAAAGGGATCAAGGGGTATGGAGAGAAAGCAGGAAAGGGGTACTGAGGGAATGATCAGCCATGATCTTATTGAATGGTTGTGCAGGCTCGAAGGGCCGAATGACCTACTCCTGCACCTATTTTCTATGATTCTATGACAGTAAGAGGTCCTAGTTCGTCCAGGTTCTAATTTGTCGGGCAGTAACAGGTGATTGCTCACTTTCGAATGCTTCCATTACCATGACTAAATCTGCGGACTGTGCCATCTCCACCCCCGAGAACATTCGCGCAGTTTTCTGTGCCTGCCCTGTGGTGGATGGCGTAGTTCTATGCGGACAACATGAGCGCCCATCTCTGGATGCGGGCCGATGCATTCGTATTTATCCCCTTACTTTCAGAAAAAAGGGATATCAGTGGCTTATGGTTGGTTTCCAATTCAAATTTGAGCCCGAACAGATATTGATGCATCTTTACCCCATAGATGCACGCTAACGCTTCTTTTTCAATCCTGCTGTAGGCCCTCTCAGCCTTAGACAGACTGCTGAATGCATAAGCAACCAGTTGCAATTTCCCAGATTCATTAGCTTGTTGCAATACACACCCGATACCATATGACGACCCATCACATGCTAGTACCAAATGCTTACATGGATCATGCAACACAAGCAATTTGTTTGAGCATAACAGTTTTCTGTTATATATGGAAACTTGTATTTACTCTGTACAGCCACCAGAGGGCTCATCCCCTGGAGTCCCAAGGGATCCCATAATTCCTTGGGAGCATAGGTATTTAAGGAGACCTCACAGGTTGGAGAGGCACTCTGGAGACCTGCAATAAAAGATTAAGGTCACACCTTACTTTGAACTCACAGTGTTCAGTCTGACTCTTTCTCCATACATAAGAACTGGCGACGAGATACAGAGAGTGAACCCAAAGATGCAGAGAACAGTGGGCATCCTGGAGAAATTCTCGGAGGGAGATGATTGGGAAACTTTTATGGAGCGACACTTGGTCACTCAACCAGAAAACATCAGGACTGATTTGATGATAATGATCAGTAGATCGAAGAACTAATAGATCGCAAGCGCAAAGCATTTCTGAGCCTCAAGCAACAACCCAGCTCGGGAGCTGCAAAACAACATTACAGATGGCTCAAGGCTGAGGTCCAACAAAAAACCCGGGACCTAAAGAACAGGTGGTGGATGGAGAAAGCACAGGAGATACAACAACTGGCCGACAGCCATGACATGCGAGGATTCTTCGCTGCAGTCAAGGCCACCTACGGTCCAAACTCCCAAGGCCCCACCCCACTCCTGGCCAAGAACGGGGAAACATTCATCAAGGACACCGAGGCTGTCAGGGCCTGATGGAATGAGCACTTTGAAGGTCTCCACAATCAGGACTCTGCCTTTGACTTGAGTGTTCTCGACTCCATCCCGCAGCATGCTACCCGCCACTAACTCAGTGAAACCCCAACGTTCCACAACTTAAGCAAAGCCATAAAACAGCCTAAGAATAACAAAGCTACGGGTGCGGATGGAATCCCTGCTGAGGCGCTAAAGTATGGCGGAGAGGCGCTGTTGGCGCGGATACATGACCGCATCTCTCTCATCTGGAGGGAGGAGAGCATGCCGGGAGATCTGAGAGATGCAGTGATTGTGACCATTTTTTAAAAAGGGGACAAGTCCGACTGCAGCAGTTACAGAGGAATCTCCCTGCTATCAGCCACTGGGAAAGTTGTCACTCGAGTTCTCCTCAATCGTCTTCTCCCTGTGGCTGAGGAGCTCCTCCCGGAATCACAATGCGGATTTCGTCCCCTACGGGACACAACAGACATGATCTTTGTAGCGCGACAGTTGCAAGAAAAATGCAGGGAGCAGCGACAGCCCTAACATGGCCTTTTTCGATCTTACAAAGGCCTTTGACACTGTCAACCGTGAGGGTCCATGGAGCGTCCTCCTCCGTTTTGGATGCCCCCAAAGATTTGTCAACATCCTTCGCCTATTTCACGATGACATGCAGGCCGTGATCCTGACCAACGGATCCATTACAGACCCAATCCACATCTGGACCGGGGTCAAACAGGGCTGCGTCATCGCTCCAACCCTCTTCTCAATCTTCCTCACCGCCATGCTCCACCTCACAATCAACAAGCTCCCCGCTGGAGTGGAACTAAACTACAGAACCAGTGGGAAGCTGTTTAACCTACGCCGCCTCCAGGCCAGGTCCAAGATCACCCCAACCTCTGTCGTTGAGCAGCAGTACGCGGACGATGCCTGCGTCTGCGCACATTCAGAGGCTGAACTCCAGGATATAGTCAATGTGTTCACTGAGGCATATGAAAGCATGGGCCTTACGCTTAACATCCGTAAGACAAAGGTCCTCCACCAGCCTGTCACCGCCAATCATCAAGATCCACGGAGCGGCCCTGGACAACTTGGACCATTTCCCATATCTCGGGAGCCTCTTATCAACAAAGGCAGACACTGATGCGGAGATTCAACATCGCCTCCAGTGCGCCAGTGCAGCCTTCGGCTGTCTGAGGAAAAGAGTGTTTGAAGAACAGGCCCTCAAATCTACCATCAAACTCATGGTCTACAGTGCTGTAGTAATACCAGCCCTCCTGTATGGATCTGAGGCATGGACAATGTATAGAAGGCACCTCAAGTCGCTGGAGATATATCACCAACGATGTCTCTGCAAGATCCTGCAAATCCCCTGGGAGGACAGGCGCACCAACATCAGTGTCCTCGTCCAGGCTAACATCCCCAGTATTGAAGGACTGACCACACTTTGCTGGGCAGGCCACATAGTTCACATGCCAGATACGAGACTCTCTAAGCAAATGCTTTATGCGGAGCTCCTTCATGGTAAATGAGCCAAAGGAGGACAGCGGCAATGTTATAAGTACACCCTCAAAGCCTCTCTGGTAAAGTGCGACACCACCACTGACACCTGGGAGACCCTGGCCGCAGACCGCCCGAGGTGGAGAAAGTCCATCCGGGAGGGCGTTGAGCTCTTCGAGTCTCAACGCAAAGAGCATGAAGAGGCCAAGTGCAGGCAGCGGAAGGAGCGCGTGGCAATCCAGCCCCACCGACTCCTTCCCTCGACGAATGTCTGTCCCACCTGTAACAGGGTTTGTGGCGCTCAAATCGGACTGTTCAGCCATCAAAGAACTCACTTTGGGAGTGGAAGCAAGTCCTCCTCGATTCCGAGGGATTCCTATGACATAACAACTGGCGACGAGATACAGAGCGCGAACCCAAAGATGCAGAGAACAGTGGGCATCCTGGAGAAATTCTCGGAGGGAGATGATTGGAAAACATTTGTGGAGCGACTCGACCAATATTTCGTGGCCAACGAGCTAGATGGGGAAGAGAGCGCTGCCAAACGTAGAGCGATCCTCCTCACCGTCTGTGGGGCACCAACGTATGGCCTCATGAAGAATCTGCTCACTCCAGCGAAACCCACAGAGAAATCTTACAATGATTTGTGCACACTGGTCCGAGAGCATTTGAACCCAAAGGAAAGCGTTTTGATGGCGAGGTACCGGTTCTACACCTACAAAAGGTCTGAAGGCCAGGAAGTGAAGAGTTATGTCTCCGAGCTAAGACGCCTTGCAGGTCATTGCGAATTTGAAGGACATTTGGAGCACATGCTCAGAGACTTTTTCATACTTGGCATTGGCCACGAAACCATACTTCGCAAACTTTTGACTGTAGAGACCCCAACTTTGAGTAAGGTCATAACGATAGCCCAGGCATTCATTGCCACCAGTGACAATACAAAGCAAATCTCTCAGCACACAAGTGTTGCTACAAGTACTGTGAACAAAGTGATGTTGTTCTCGAATCGTAACGTACAGGGCAGGTCACACATACCTGCAGCTGCACGTCCACAGATGACTCAGAGTCCACCATCAAAGGTGATGAATGCAAGGCCATTAACACCTTGTTGGCGCTGCGGGGGTGATCATCGTTTCAATTCATGCCGCTTCAAAGGGTACGTTTGCAAGGGCTGTGGAACAATGGGACACCTCCAACGTATGTGCAGGCGAGCTGCAAATCCTGTTAAACCTGCAAACCACCATGTTGTAGAGGAGGACAGAGCCACGGAGGATCACAACGAACCAGAGCCTCTGATCGAGGAGGCGGGGTGCACACATTCACCATGAATTGTCCCCCGATAATGCTGAATGTTGAACTAAATGGACTCCTGGTGTCAATGGAGCTGGACACGGGTGCGAGCCAGTCCATCATGGGCAAAAAGACTTTCGAAAGGTTGTGGTGCAACAAGGCCTCAAGGTCAGTCTTAACTCTAATTCGCACGAAACTAAGAACTTACACAAAAGAATTGATTCCTGTAATCAGCAGTGCTACCCTAAAAGTCTCCTACAATGGGGCAGTGCACAAGCTACCACTCTGGGTGGTATCAGGCGATGGTCCCACGCTGCTCGGCAGGAGCTGGCTGAGAAAGATACGCTGGAACTGGGACAACGTCCGAGCGCTTTCACCCGCTGACGACACTTCGTATGCCCAGGTCTTAAACAAATTTCCTTCGCTGTTCAAGGCAGGCATCGGGAAATTCCAAGGAGCAAAAGTGCCCATCCACCTAATTCCGGGGGCGCGACCCATCCATCACAAGGCGAGAGCAGTACTGTACATGATGAGAGAAAGGGTAGAGATCGAGCTAGGCCGGCTGCAAAGAGAGAGCATCATTTCACCGATCGAGTTCAACGAGCGCACCCAGTCCTATCGTCCCAATCCTCAAGAGAGATGACACCATCAGAATCTGTGGTGTTTACAAAGTAACTATCCATGTTTCTCCCTGCAGGACCAATATCCACTACCAAAGGCCGATGACTTATTTGCAACGCTGGCGAGAGGAAAGACGTTCACGGAGCTGGATCTGACTTCAGCCTACATGACGCAGGAACTGGAAGAATCAACGAAGGCCCTCACCTGCATCAACGTGATGAGAGAAAGGGTAGAGATCGAGCTAGACCGGCTGCAAAGAGACAGCATCATTTCACCGATTGAGTTCAACGAGTGCCCCCAGTCCTATCGTCTCAATCCTCAAGGGAGACGGCACCTTCCAAGGGTATTCAACATTTAGAAAGGATAGACAGAAAGGAAAAGGAGGCGGGGTGGCGTTGCTGGTGAAAGAGGAAATTAATGCAATTGTAAGGAAAGACATTAGCTTGGATGATGTGGAATCTATATGGGTGGAGCTACGGAATACCAAGGGGCAGAAAACGCTAGTAGGAGTTGTGTACAGACCTCCAAACAGTAGTAGTGATGTTGGGGAGGGCATCAAACAGGAAATTAGGGGTGCATGCAATAAAGGTGCAGCAGTTATCATGGGTGACTTTAATATGCATATAGATTGGGCTAACCAAACTGGAAACAATACGGTGGAGGAGGATTTCCTGGAGTGCATAAGGGATGGTTTTCTAGACCAATATGTCGAGGAACCAACTAGAGGGGCAGTCATCTTAGATTGGGTGTTGTGTAATGAGAGAGGATTAATTAGCAATCTTGTGCGAGGCCCCTTGGGGAAGAGTGACCATAATATGGTGGAATTCTACATTAGGATGGAGAATGAAACAGTTAATTCAGAGACCATGGTCCAGAACTTAAAGAAGGATAACTTTGAAGGTATGAGGCGTGAATTAGCTAGGATAGATTGGCGAATTATATTTAAGGGGTTGACAGTGGATGGGCAATGGCAGATATTTAGAGACCGCATGGATGAACTACAACAATTGTACATCCCTGTCTGCCGTAAAAATAAAAAAGGGAAGGTGGCTCAACCGTGGCTATCAAGGGAAATCAGGGATAGTATTAAAGCCAAGGAAGTGGCATACAAATTGGCCAGAAATAGCAGCGAACCTGGGGACTGGGAGAAATTTAGAACTCAGTAAAGGAGGACAAAGGGTTGATTAGGGCAGGGAAAATAGAGTACGAGAGGAAGCTTGCAGGGAACATTAAAATGGACTGCAAAAGCTTCTATAGATATGTAAAGAGAAAAAGGTTAGTAAAGACAAACGTAAGTCCCCTGCAGTCAGAATCAGGGGAAGTCATAACTGGGAACAAAGAAATGGCAGACCAATTGAACAAGTACTTTGGTTCGGTATTCACTAAGGAGGACACAAACAACCTTCCGGATATAAAAGGGGTCAGAGGGTCTAGTAAGGAGGAGGAACTGAGGGAAATCCTTATTAGTCGGGAAATTGTGTTGGGGAAATTGATGGGACTGAAGGCCGATAAATCCCCAGGGCCTGATGGTCTGCATCCCAGAGTACTTAAGGAGGTGGCCTTGGAAATAGCGGATGCAGTGACAGTCATTTTCCAACATTCCATTGACTCTGGATCAGTTCCTATGGAGTGGAGGGTAGCCAATGTAACCCCACTTTTAAAAAAAGGAGGGAGAGAGAAAACAGGGAATTATAGACCAGTCAGCCTGACATCAGTAGTGGGTAAAATGATGGAATCAATTATTAAGGCTGTCATAGCAGCACATTTGGAAAGAGGTGACATGATAGGTCCAAGTCAGCATGGATTTGTGAAAGGGAGATCATGCTTGACAAATCTTCTGGAATTTTTTGAGGATGTTTCCAGTAGAGTGGACAAGGGAGAACCAGTTGATGTGGTGTATTTGGACTACCCGAAGGCTTTCGACAAGGTCCCACACAAGAGATTAGTGTGCAAAGTTAAAGCACATGGGATTGGGGGTAGTGTGCTGACGTGGATTGAGAACTGGTTGTCAGACAGGAAGCAAAGAGTAGGAGTAAATGGGTACTTTTCAGAATGGCAGGCAGTGACTAGTGGGGTACCGCAAGGTTCTGTGCTGGGGTCCCAGCTGTTTACATTGTACATTAATGATTTCGATGAGAGGATTAAATGTATTATCTGCAAATTTGCGGATGACACTAAGTTGGGTTGCAGTGTGAGCTGCGAGGAGGATGCTATGAGGCTGCAGAGTGACTTGGATAGGTTAGGTGAGTGGGCAAATGCATGGCAGATGAAGTATAATGTGGATAATTGTGAGGTTATCCACTTTGGTGTTAAAAACAGAGAGACAGACTATTGTCTGAATGAGTGACAGATTAGGAAAAGGGGAGGTGCAACGAGACCTGGGTGTCATGGTACATCAGTCATTGAAGGTTGGCATGCAGGTACAGCAGGCGGTTAAGAAAGCAAATGGCATGTTGGCCTTCATAGCGAGGTGATTTGAGTACAGGGGCAGGGATGTGTTACTACAGTTGTACAGGGTCTTGGTGAGGCCACACCTGGAGTATTGTGTACAGTTTTGGTCTCCTAACTTGAGGAAGGACATTCTTGCTATTGAGGGAGTGCAGCGAAGGTTCACCAGACTGATTCCCGGGATGGTGGGACTGACCTATCAAGAAAGACTGGATCAACTTGGCTTGTATTCACTGGAGTTCAGAAGAATGAAAGGGGACCTCAGAGAAACGTTTAAAATTCTGATGGGGTTGGACAGGTTAGATGCAGGAAGAATGTTCTCAATGTTGGGGAAGTCCAGAACCAGGGGCCACAGTCTAAGGATAAGGGGTAAGCCATTTAGGACCGAGATGAGGAGAAACTTCTTCACCCAGAGAGTGGTGAACCTATGGAATTCTCTACCACAGAAAGTTGTTGAGGCCAATTCACTAAATATATTCAAAAAGGAGTTAGATGTAGTCCTTACTACTTGGGGGATCAAGGGGTATGGCGAGAAAGCAGGAATGGGGTACTGAAGTTGCATGTTCAGCCATGAACTCATTGAATGGCGGTGCAGGCTAGAAGGGCCAAATGGCCTACTCCTGCACCTATTTTCTATGTTTCTATGTTTCTATATAACACGTACAAAGGCCTTTTTTATAACAAATGCCCGTTTGGAATCTGATCAGCGGAGACGATATTCTAGAGAAACATGGAAAGCTTACTGAAGTCGCTCCCACGGTGGTCTTCCAGGACAACATCTTGGTCACAGGTCAGAACACAGTCGAGCATCTGCAGAACCTGGAGGAGGTTCTTAGTCGACTCAATCGTGTGGGGCTCAGGTTAAAATGCTCGAAGTGCCTTTTCCTGGTGCTTGAAGTGGAATTCTTGGGGAGCAGGATTGCGGCGGACGGCATCAGGCCCACCGATTCGAAGAGGGAGGCAATCGAGATCGCACCGAGGTCACAGAACGTGGCGGAGCTGCGGTTGTTTCTCGGATACCTGAACTACTTTGGTAACTTCTTACCAGGTCTCAGCACCCTGTTAGAACCACTGCATGTCTTACTAAGGAAAGGAGACGAATGTGTTTGGGGCAAAAGCCAAGAAAATGCCTTTGTAAAAGCGAAAAGATTGTTATGCTGAAATAAATTGCTTGTGTTGTATGATCCATGTAAACATTTGGTACTAGCATGTGATGCATCGTCATATGGCGTCGGGTGTGTATTGCAACAAGCTAATGATTTAGGGAAACTGCAACCAGTTGCTTATGCATCCAGGAGTCTGTCGAAGGCTGAGAGAGCCTGCAGCATGATTGAGAAAGAAGTGTTAGCGTGTGTCGATGGGGTAAAGAAAATGCATCAATAGCTGTTTGGGCTAAAATTCGAATTGGAAACTGACCATAAGCCACTTATTTCCCTGTTTTCCGAGAGTAAAGGAATAAATACCAACGCATCGGCCCGCATCCAGAGATGGTCGCTCACGTTGTCCGTCTACAACTACGCCATCCGCCACAGGCCAGGTACAGAAAACTGCGCCGATGCTCTCAGTAGGCTGCCATTGCCCACCATGGAACATCTATCCATGGTTATGGAAGCATTTGAGAGTGAGCAAACACCCGTCACTGCCCGGCAGATCAAAACCGGGACAAACTATCTCTAGTCAAAAGCTGTGTGCTTTACGGGAGCTGGTCCAGTGTCCCGGTGGAAATGCAGGAAGAGATAAAGCCGTTCCAGAGGCGCAAAGGTGAAATGTCTATACAGGCAGACTGCCTTCTGTGGGGCAATCGAGTCGTGGTCCCCAAGAAGGGCAGAGACACCTTTATCAATGACCTCCACAGTATCCACCCAGGCATCGTAATGATGAAAGCGATAGCCAGATCCCACGTGTGGTGGCCTGGTATCGATGCGGACTTAGAGTCCTGTGTTCACAGATGTAATACATGCTCACAGTTTAGCAATGTACCCAGGGAGGCGCCGCTAAGTTTATGGTCTTGGCCCTCCAAACCGTGGTCTAGGGTACACGTCAACTATGCAGGCCTGTTCTTGGGTAAAATGTTCCTTGTGGTTGTAGACGTGTATTTCAAGTGGATTGAATGTGAGATAATGTTGGCTGGCACCTCCGCTGCCACTACTGAAAGCCTGTGGGCCATGTTTGCCACTCATGGCTTACCCGATGTCCTGGTGAGCGACAACGGGCCATGTTTTATCAGTGCTGAGTTAAAAAATTCATGACCCGCAACAGGATCAAACATGTTACGTCTGCCCCGTTTAAACCAGCGTCCAATGGTCAGGCAGAGAGAGCAGTGCAAACCATCAAGCAAGGTTTGAAGAGAGTAACTGAAGGCTCACTGCAGACTAGTCTATCCCGAGTCCTGCTTAGTTACCGTACGAGACCCCACTCACTCACTGGGATCCCACCTGCTGAACTGCTTATAAAAAGAGTACTTAAGAAAAGGCTCTCGTTAGTTCACCCTGATCTACATGAACAGCTAGAGAGCAGGCGTCTTCAACAAAGTGCATACCATGATAGCGCAAACGTGTCACACGAGATTGAAGTCAATGATCCTGTATTTGTATTAAATTATGGACAAGGTCCCAAGTGGCTTCCCGGCACTGTCGTGGCCAAAGAGGGGAGCTGGGTGTTTTGGGTCAAATTTTCAAATGAACTCATTCATCAGAAACACTTGGACCAATCAAACTCAGATTCACGGACTACCCTGAGCAACCCACCTTGGACCCCACCATTTTTGTTCACCCAACATACACACCAGTGGCAACCGGCACCACGGTTGACCACGAAGAAGAACCCGTCATCCACAGCAGCCCTACAGGGCCCAACACACCAGGCAGCCCAGCAAGGCCAGCTGCACAGCAGCCCAGCGAGGGCCCAACAAATGATTCAACAACACCAGCTTTCACACCGAGACGATCAACCAGGGCAAGAAGGGCCCCAGATCGACTCACATTGTAAATAGTTACACTATTGACTTTGGGGGGGGGAAGGGGGCGGGAAGTGTTGTTATATATGTAAACTTGTATTTACTCTGTACAGCCACAGAGGGCTCATTCCCTGGAGTCCCAAGGGATCCCATAATCCCTTGGGAGCACAGGTATTTAAAGAGGCCTCACTGGTTGGAGAGGCACTCTGGAGACCTCAATAAAAGACTAAGGTCACACCTTACTTTGAGCTCACAGTGTTCAGTCTGACTCTTTCTCCATATGTAACATTTTCTAGCTTTTATAAAGGCATTTTCTTGGCTTTTACCCCATACCCATTAGTCTCTCTTACGCAGTAAGACATGCAGTAAGACAAGAATGTGCTAAGATCCGGTAAGAAGTTACCAAAGTAGTTCAGGAGTCCCAGAAATGACCCCAGCTCCATCACATTCTGTGGTCTCAGTGCTTTCTCGATTGCCTCCGTCTTCGAATCGGTGGGCCTGATGCCATCCGCCCCGATTCTTCTCCCCAGGAACTCCACTTCAAGCGTTCGAGTGTTTTAACCTGAGCCCCACGCGATTAAGCCGACTAAGAACCTCCTCCAGGTTCTGCAGGTGCTCGACGGTGTCCCGACCTGTAACCAAGCTGTCGTCCTGGAAGACCATGGTGCACGGGACCGACTTCAGTAAGCTTTCCATGTTTCTCTGGAATATCGCCGCAGCTGATCGAATCCCAAAAGGGCACCTGTTGTCAATGAAGAGACCTTTGTGCGTGTTGATGCAGGTGAGGCCTTTTGCTGAGTCCTCCAGCTCCTGCGTCATGTAGGCCGAGGTCAAGTCCAGATTCGTGAGCGTTTTTCGTCCCGCCAGTGTCGCAAATAGGTCGTCTGCCTTTGGTAGCGGGTATTGATCCTGCAGGGAGAAACGATTGATAGTTACTTTGTAATCACCACAGATTCTGATGGTGCCGTCTCCCTTGAGGACTGGAACAATCGGACTGGCCCACTCGTTGAATTCGATTGGCGAAATGATGCCCTCTCGTTGCAGCCAGTCCAGCTCGATCTCCACCCTCTCTCTCATCATGTATGGTACTGCTCTCGCCTTGTGATGGATGGATTGCGCCCCCGGAATCAGGTTGATCTGCACTTTTGCTCCTTGGAACTTCCCGATGCCTGGTTCGACCAGCGAGGGGAACTTGTTTAGGACCTGGGCACATTAACTGTCGTCGACAGATGAGAGCGCTCGGACGTCGTCCTGGTTCCAGTGTATCTTCCCCAGCCAGCTCCTGCCGAGCAGCGTGGGGCCATCGCCCGGTACCACCCAGAGTGGTAACTTGTGCATTGCTCCATTGTAGGAGACCTTTACGGTAGCACTGCCGATTACAGGAATCAGTTCCTTTGTGTAAGTTCTCAGTTTAGTGCGAATGGAAGTCAGGACTGGCCTTGAGGCCTTGCTGCACCACAATTTATCGAAAGTCTTTTTGCTCATTATGGACTGGCTCGCGCTCGTGTCCAGCTCCATTGACACCGGGAGTCCATTTAATTCAACCTTCATCATTATCGGCGGACAATTCGTGGTGAATGTGTGCACCCCATATACCTCTGCCTCCTCGGTCTGAGGCTCTGGTTCGTCGTGATCCGCCGTGGATCTGTCCTCCTTTGCAACATGGTAGTTTGCAGGATTAGCAGGATTTGCAGCTCGCCTGCACATACGTTGGAGATGTCGCATTGTTCCACAGTCCTTGCAAACGTACTCTTTGAATCGGCATGAATGGAAACGATGATTACCTCCACAGCGCCAACAAGGTGTCAATGGCCTTGCACTCACCACCCTTGATGGTGGACTCTGAGACATCTGCCGACGTGCAGCTGCAGGCATGTGAGGCCTGCCCTGTACGTTACGATTCAAAAACAACATTACTTTGTTCATAGTACTTGTAGTGGCACTCGTGTGCTGAGAGATTTGTTTGGTATTGTCACTGGTGGCGATGAACGCCTGGGCTATCGCTATGGCTTTACTCAAGGTTGGGGTCTCTACAGTCAAACATTTGTGAAGTATTACTTCATGGCCAATGCCAAATACAAAGATGTCCCTGAGCATGTGCTCCAAGTGTCCTTCAAAATCGCAATGTCCTGCAAGGCGTCTCAGCTCGGCGACGTAGCTCGCCACTTCCTGGCCTTCAGACCTCTTGTACATGTAGAACCGGTAACTCGCTATCAGAACGCTTTCCTTCGGGTTTAGATGCTCCTGGACCAGTGTGCACAAATCATCATACTCTGTGGGTTTCGCTGGAGCGAGCAGATTTTTCATGGGGCCATACATTGATGCTCTGCAAACGGTGAGGAGGATCGCCCTTCGTTTGGCAGCGTTCCCTTCTCCTTCCAACTCGTTGGCCACGAAGTATTGGTCGAGTCACTCCACGAAGGTTTCCCAATCAGCTCCCTCCGAAAATTTCTCCAGGATGCCCACTGTTCTTTGCATCATTGCGGTGGGGTTTGTCATCTGTATCTTGTCGCCAGTTGTTATGTCTTGAATAAAGAGTCTGGCCAGATGCTGTGAGCATAAAGTGAAGTGTGACCGTAGTTCTTTATTACAGGTCTCCAGAGTGCCTCTCCAGCCTGTGAGGCCTCCTTATGTACAGGTGCTCCCAAGGGATTGTGGGATCCCTTGGGACTCCAGGGGATGAGCCCTCTGGTGGTTAATCAAGATATTTACAGGTTTACATATATAACAACATTCCCCCCACCCCTCCAAAAGTCAACAGTGTAACTATTTACAAGGTGAGTCGATCTGGGGCCTTTCTTTCCCTGGTTGATCGTCTCGGTGCAAATGCTGGTTTTGGTGAGTCGTTTGTTGGGCCCTCGCTGGGCTGCTGCACAGCTGGCCTTGCTGGGCTGCTGCGGGTGATGGGTTCTGCTTCGTGGTCAACCGCTGTGTCGATTGCCACTGGTGTGTGTGTTGGGGGGGTCAAAGAAGGTAGAGTCTATTGTGGGTTGCTCTGGATAGTCCGTGAATCTGAGTTTGGTTTTGTTCAAGTGTTTCCTGTAGGTGAGTCCATTAGAAAACTTGACCAGAAACATCCTGCTCCCCTCTTTGGCCACGGCAGTGCCGGGAAGCCTAGGGAGGAGGCGAGACCATGGAGGGATTTGAAAATAAGGATGAAAATTTTTTAATCGGGGTGTTGCTTAACCGGAAGCCAATGTAGGTCAGCGCACAGGGGTATGAGTGAGCGGGACTTGGTGTGAGTTAGGACATGGGCAGCCAAGTTATGGATCACCTCTAGTTTATGTAGGGTAGAATGTGGGAGGCCAGCCAGCAGTGCGTTGGAATAGTCAAGACTAGCGGTAAGAAAAGCAGGGATGAGGGCTTCAGCAGCGGATGAGCTGAGGCAAGGGGCGGAGACGGGCGAGGTTACGGAGGTGGAAATAGGTGGTCTTAGTTATGGCGGGGGGAAGTCGATAGGCCCTGTTGATGATCCGGTTGAACAGGAAGGAGGGTGGGGGGGCGGGGTGGGGGAGAGTCACCCTGTTGGGGGCGAGGAAGAGAGAAGCTCGATGGAGGAAGGATGGAAGGTTGAAGCAAAAGGCCATTTCTGGCTGTGCTGGCTGGTGTTCAGGCTCAGCATGGTCCAACACACCACAGCCTTCAATTTACAGAGAAGCCCAAATTGAATTCTCGGACGTGGCTTACTTAACCCGAGTAATGAGGGAACCTCCTCATAAAGACTGTTTTTTAAATCAGTGCAAAGATGATTAAAGTGCTTTCAGTGTGTTCTGCCACTTTCAGTCAGGTTTTTCCAATTAGTTATTTAAAGAATGTGAGTTGATGACATCACTCTGAGAGTGCCAGGCCCAATCTCAACTTGATTAATAAACACACTACAACAAACAAGCCTACAATTAGGTTCTGTATCTTTGGGTGGGGCAAGGAAGAACTTGCAAATATTATATTTGGTGAGTCACCACAGCTGGGCCGGGTTGGCAATCTTTCATTTTGCAGCGGGGGTGGAATTAAAGACAGACAAGGTCGTGTTCCAGGCATTTTGTCAGGAGCAGGGTACCGCTGGAGTTGGCTTTCCCTATCCCGTCTCTACCAATCACGCCTCCCCAGAGGTCTGTGTCCTTGCCGACCCTGGCGTTTGAAGTCGCCGAGGGGGATCCGTTTGTCGCCCGCAGGGACGCGGGACAGGGATTGTTCGAGGCTGGAGTAGAATCCTTCTTTGGCATCATCTGTTGCATCGAGTGTTGGGGCATTGGTTCCGAGATAGGGTGAGTCGGAGAGTCATGAGGCATTGGCTTATCCCGCTAGGGGGAGTCTCTGAGGCGGCCGACCAGCTCGTTCTTGATGGCGAAACCGACTCTGTGGAGGCGGCGTTCTTCCTCCGGTTTGCCTTTCCAGAAAAATGCGTATCCTCCACCTTATTCCTTGAGTTGGCCTTCCCCTGCCCGCCAGATCTCGCTTAGGGCGGTGATGTCGACGTTGAAGTGTCTGAGTTCCCGGGCAATGATGGCGGTGTGACGTTCCGGTCTGTCGCTGTTGGGGTTGTCCATGAGGGTCCTGATGTTCCAGGTCCCGGAATTCATTTTGAAGGGTAGAAGATGGCTGTGTGTGAGATCTTTCAACGTGGGGTGGCCGGTGCCACCACACGGGCTTAGCAGAGCAAGGTCTTGGTCCAGTGTCAAGGGAGACGTAGTGTGCACAATGGCTGCGGCCACTCCTTCCACGAGGTGGACCTCTGGCCATCCCAATGCCTGCCCTCAGTCAGGAGCTAATACCTGGGAGAGGGAAGCATTACCTCAAATCTCTCACCCCGACTTTCCACACCTCAGTTCTCTCACCATCTCACCGAAGGACGCTGCTCAGCGTCGAGCTTACAGCTCGCATCCCACCGTAGGCAACTAGGCCCATACAGTAAACACAGACACACTATTATATACACACACACATCATCATCATCATCATCATCATAGGCAGTCCCTCGGAATCGAGGAAGACTTACTTCCACTCCTAAAGTGAGTCCTTTGATGGCTGAACAGTCCAATGTGAGAGCCACAGACCCTGTCACAGGTGGGACAGACATTCGTCGGGGGAAGAGGATTGTGGCGTGCTCCTTCCACTGCCCACACCTGGCCTCTTCATACTCTCGGTGTTGAGACTCGAGGTGCTCAACACCCTCCCGGATGCACTTCCTCCACTTAGGGCGGTCTTGGGCCAGGTGTCAGTGGTGATGTTGC